>NC_089814.1:32725042-32805042 GCF_029633855.1 Hoplias malabaricus | reverse complement strand
CCGTGTATCAGGATGACAATGCACCAATACACACAGCAAGACTGGTGAAAGACTGGTTTGATGAACATGAAAGTGAAGCCTGCACAGTCACCAGATCTCAATATTATTGAGACACTTTGGGGTGTTTTGGAGGAGCGAGTCAGGAAATGTTTTCCTCCACCAGCATCACGTAGAGACCTGGCCACTATCCTGCAAGAAGAATGGCTTCAAATCCCTCTGACCACTGTGCAGGACTTGTGTATGTCATTCCCAAGATGAATTGACACTGTATTGGCCGCAAAAGGAGGCCCTACACCATACTAATAAATTATTGTGGTCTAAAACCAGGTGTTTCACTTTCATTGTCCAACCCCTGTAGATACACTGCTGTAGTATATATTTACATATATCTTGTTATATTTACATTTTTGCCATAGACATACCTATGTGGCATCATTTTCATCGTATTCCTATTTATGCACATTTTTACTCATCTGTCTTTGTACAGTGCCACTCTTTGCACTTCAGGTAGATGCTAACTGTATTCCACTGCCATGTACCTGTACTTAGCAATGACAATTAAGTCAACGCTATCGAATCTATCACTCTATAAGAGCTGCAGTGTAACCAGTTATCGGGCAGTTGATAGACATGTGTTTTCCACATTTATTTTATACAGTGTTTCTTGTCCTTGAGTTCGGAGTTGAGGGATACTTCCTCCTCAGGACACTCCTTTGTTTGGTTCCAGTAACAGTGAGCTGTGGTGTTACGTTATTTGCTTTAATGGGTTCTGCTTGGTTTGAGTCAACACCGTGCTTCTGCTTTGGGTAAGACTCTGTGAACTGAGCCTCGACAGAAGAATTAATTTTGCCTTTGTTTGCTGGCTGGTGTGTTGGCTTTGGTGTCTTACAAACGACCAGACATCTGACCTGAGAGAAGTGTGTAAACATGTTTATATGACCAGAGACGTGAACTGTTTCTACATTAATACAGGAGACACATAATTAATTTGTTGATTCAGTTTTCCCACAAAACCAAAACCTGACCTCTGGATTGGAAACCATGTGGATTGATTACATTTACACACCTTTATTCATTTTCCTTTAAGGCAGTGTTCTTCCTTTAAGGTGTTTTATATATATAAATATTCATTAAGACCTTTCCCCAAGGCAGTATTTGTCCTTGAATACATTAATATGCCTTTCAGGCAGTGTTGTTAAGATCATCCTTTAAGGCAGTACTCATCTTCTCAATTGAAGTGTTCTTTATATGAAAATGATTAAGTTTTTAATATTTAAGGCAGTGTTTTTCTTTTAAACATGCTTTCATCCTCCACATCACAGTTTATCATTCTATAAAACAGGGTCCTTAATTGTTAAGTGTTTTTTCCTTCCTTTAAGGCATTATTTATGTCATTGATTGCAGTGGTCTCCAGACTATAAGACAGGGCTATTTCTTTGTGTAAGGCAGCATTCGACCTCTTTTTAAGGAAACCATTTCCATCCATTATGGCAGTGTTTAATTTCCTAATGGTAGTTCTGTTTATCCTATAAGGCTGTGTGTTTCATTTTTTAAGGGTGTGTGTGCTTCATCCTTTAAGGCAGTATTCACCTTCATTTATGACACTTCTATTATAAGATGTGCTCCTTTGTTTGTTTTTAAGGATGTGTCTTTAGTAGCTTTAACAACGTTGTTAAGAAAACAATACAAAATAACATACCACATTAAAACTAAGACAAACTTTGCCCTAAAGGATGAAGAAACTAAAAGAGAAAAACGTTGGTAAACACTGCCTTAAATAAAGAATAACAACACTGCCGTCTGGCCGATAGGACACCTTCCTGAGAAGCTTTTTGTCCGTGTTACTGTGTGAACATATTCAATGCTAATTTTGTCTAAGTGTTTTAAAATGTACATGCTCAAACAAAACCAACTTTAGACCTGTTCACTCTGAGTTACAACAAACAGAATCTCCCAGTAGACATTAGGAGAAGCCTCAGATGGATTGCTTTCTGTGGCTGTACTGCTCCAGAGGAGCAAAAAAGTGAAGCAGCATTTTACAGGTCATATATATAACAGAAAAAAAAGAGAAAAAGAAAAAACTGACGGTCAGACCACTATTCTAATTATGGCCACATCCTGTTTTTAAGACCAAGAAACAGGAAGCAGGTTGCCTTGTTCCTGTAAGCATGATTATGAGTGGCATGCAGCTCATCTCTTTAAAAAACTCAGGCAAAGCTCTAAAGTTCAGCTGTCATTTATCTACCCAGTGATTTACATCAACTGCCTGCAGGGACAGTCCAGGCAGATTTTGGATACTGCTTTAAAGAATGCAAAATTCTGCCTTGATGGCAATCATGCACTGAATTTCAGAAAGGCAAAGACTGCCACAAAGGAAAGATTAAAAATGCACTGAATGAAGAATTTTAGTAGCTAGACATATCAGAACTACCTCCAATATAGACTCACAGGCACTGCTTTGAAACCCACTTAAAAATGCCTTAAAGGAAGAAAGACAGATTACTCCTGTATTAAAGGGAAAGAAAGCTGCCTTGATGGACGAAGTACACTGGGTTAAATAAAGATGTTTTCCTTGAAGTTGGACAAAAGAAAACACTGCCTTTATTGCCTTGAAGTTAGACAAATGAAAACACAGCCTTATAGGAAAAAGGGCACTGCCTTTCAAGAAGAAACATACTGCCTTAAAGACCAATAGAGGCCTTAAAAGAAGATTGATACATACATATAATAATGAACAACACATACATATAATAATGCTGCAGTAATGGATTGTCCACTGCCTCCAAGGAACTAAAGAATAACTTCCTTTAAGTAACTTTTAAAAAAAAGGTAAACACTGAACTAAATGAAGAACCCTTTTGCCTTAAATAATGGAGTTATTTTTTATTGAGTGTCTCAAAGAAAATGTTACCAAGAAAAAGAATAAAACAACCTCAGTGCAATGAAAACGCAGTCGTTGTGGATCAGATACTTCTCTTTTTTTCTGATGTAATATTGTAATTTTTTGTAAATATGTAGACATGGCATATCTACAGGTTCCAGTAAATGTGCTATACCCTTTTGTCAGCGGTGACTGAGCCCAGATTGTGTGCAAGATGATGATGTCTACTAAGTTTAGCCCATAATAATCACTTTGATAAGGATCAGTAAAGCTATTCAGCTGCTACAATGAAGAACGTAACAGCGTTCCTCAGCGCTGACTCATAGGCTGAACAAACAGCACGTAAAACAAACCCAACATAACCTTGGAGTGTGTGCTGTGAAATAGGCCTAATGTGTATTTGTGTGTGTGTCACTGTGAGTGTGTGTGTGTAGTGTAGAGCTGGGTGTAATTTGTTATTGGGAGTGTTGGGTGGAGGGGGAGCATTGCGGGGTTTAGTGCCAGTGTTGGCTGAATTCAGCTCTAGGGCCAGATATAAACTGAGTCCAAACAGAGTCATGGTTTATCCACTGTTACATTATATTTAATTCTGATCTGATCACATGTGAAAACATCGCAGATTTCTGAGCTGTCCTGCGGAGCTTGTGAATGGCAAAGTAGGCAGTATGCCTCGTGTCGCGCTGTACACAGCCCAGGAAACACACAAAAAGAGCAATTTTCTGTTTTTGTATCTTTTTCACTGATTTATATCATGTCCAAATGACCCCATCCTACTCCACTGTGTAATCCACTGCTTTATCTGAGGCTCTGAGCTCTTTCTGGAGATTTCTGGAGCTGTGGGAGTGTAACACACCAACCGACGGCATCAGAGTTCACTCTGAAGAATCTACTCTTCTTTGCTTCCAGCTGAGAACAAATGTTATCAACAGTTTGACGGGTTGTCAGCATTATATTGGCGCAAAATTAAATCACCCTTTATTTCCTCCAATAGTTTGGATCTTCAGTTCAATCTGTACAAAAGAGCACAAGACTCTCTTTGTCGCTGCTCCTTTGTATACAGTCCCGTTTGGAAGCTGTCCCTTAGTGCACATACTCACGATGCAATAAATTATGTTGGTTCACACACACAGGTACAGTGCTCACCTGTGTGAGAGGATGTAAGACAGACGTATGCACACACACAGTTCCTTAAACACGCTCACCTGCCAGGTGTGGAGTTATAGAGCTCCGTCTCGCCATGTTTTATAGACATCAGCATCATGTGTAATAAGATGACACGTGTGTGTGTGTGTGTGTGTGTGTGCGTGTTTCTATGGAAGATATACACACAGTAGTGTCCAATTAAAGGACAGGAGTAGCTGTTGTAAAAGAGCTGACCAGAATGGAACTGGACAAATGTGTTCTGTTCCTGCTCAGCCAAGCTTAGCATGGATCAGATATTTGTGTAAATCCAGGACTGTTGCAAGTCATTCAATCAACTCATCTTTAAAGCACTATTACAGGAAACAAAAGTGTTATTGCACACATATATAAACTATACATCTATAAATATTAAAGTAACAGGTGAATGGAAGCATCAATGGTCAAATGTTTTTAAATAAAGTGTCCATTGACTGGAAATATAAGGTGAAGATGTCTCATAAAGTGGCCAGTGAATGGAAGTAGAAGGTGTGGGGGGGGGGGGTGTTTCCAATAAAGTGGCCAGTGTGTGGAAGTAGAATATGCGGTGTTTCTAATAAAGTGGCCAGTGTGTGGTAGTAGAAGGTGGGGTGTTTCTAATAAAGTGGCCAGTGTGTGGAAGTAGAAGGCGGGGTGTTTCTAATAAAGTGGCCAGTGTGTGGAAGTAGAAGGCATGGTGTTTCTAATAAAGTGGCCAGTGTGTGGAAGTAGAAGTGTGTGGGGGGGGTGTTCCTAATAAAGTGGCCAGTGTGTGGAAGTAGAAGGCATGTTGTTTCTAATAAAGTGGCCAGTGTGTGGAAGTAGAAGGCGGGGTGTTTCTAATAAAGTGGCCAGTGTTTGGAAGTAGAAGGTGGGATGCTTCTTTTTTTTTTTTATTATTAATACTTTTATTGAGAAAACACATGATGTTACAATAACATGAGAATTTACTTGCATTTGCTTTTAGATTTTTAACTTTTAACTGGGAGAAAAAAAAAAAAAGGCGGGATGTTTCTAATAAAGTGGCCAGTGTGTGGAAGTAGAAGTGTTTTGGGGGGGTGTTCCTAATAAAGTGGCCAGTGTGTGGAAGTAGAAGGCATGGTGTTTCTAATAATGCGGCCAGTGTGTGGAAGTAGAAGGCATGGTGTTTCTAATAAAGTGGCCAGTGTGTGGAAGTAGAAGGGGGGGGGGGGGTGTTTCTAATAAAGTGGCCAGTGTGTGGAAGTAGAAGGGGGGGGTGTTTCTAATAAAGTGGCCAGTGTGTGGAAGTAGAAGTGTGTGGGGGGGTGTTCCTAATAAAGTGGCCAGTGTGTGGAAGTAGAATGCGGGGTGTTTCTAATAAAGTGGCCAGTGTGTGGAAGTAGAAGGTGGGGTGTTTCTAATAAAGTGGCCAGTGTGTGGAAGTAGAAAGCGGGGTGTTTCTAATAAAGTGGCCAGTGTGTGGAAGTAGAAGGTGGGATGTTTCTAATAAAGTGGCCAGTGTGTGGAAGTAGAAGGCGTGGACAGTGGTCTGGTATAAAATCTTAGGCCGCTGTTTAATGGTTGTTGAAATCTGTCTAGCTGTCTCCATTTGAGTGGAAAAACAGCTCAGGTCTCCTGACCTCTGATAACCAAACACCCACTCCTTCCCGGAAGGAAAGAAAGGAAAGAAGGAGGGGTGCAGCTCTGGAGACGGCGGTGTTTATCAGAATGACCATGAGCTGAAACTTGTCCAGCACAATGAGAGGGTTTCTGTGTTCCCGAGAGGTAATGTGACTGTTATACAATCTCTTTAATGGAGGTCTGGATCATCTTCACTCAAACTGAAACCCTCATAATGATACACCCATCCCCATGCACTTCATCTCAGCTATGATTACACAGCACGTTTTCAGTCATGGTCCTACAGCAGCTTGTGCAGAACTGTGGCTCTAGTGTGAAGGAAAAAACACTGAGAGAAAACAAAACTCAAGAATGAAACTAAGAACCTGAGTAAAAACACGAGGAAGAAAAACTAAAAACTGAGAGGAACCCAAACTCAAGAGTCTTGGAGAGACCATGAAGAAAAACAAAACTGAAAATGAATCAACTCTTCCCGAAGAAGACGTGAAACAACTGAGAGGAACTAAGACTCAAAATGAGAACCACCCTCAGAACCAAGATGCAAAAAGATACGTTTCTTCCAAACAATCAGAACAACAACCAACAAGAATCAAGACTCAAAATGAGAATCTCCCTCCCTGAACATGTGGAAGAACCAGGATTCAAAATGTAAACTCCTCCAGAAGAAGACGAAGAACCAATGAATCAAACCAAGTCTCAAAAGAGGAACCTCCCTCAGAACCATGTAGAGGAACCATTGCTCAAAAAAGACAAGATGGAAGAGGAATGGATAAGAACCAAGACCCAAAACACCTCAGAACATTAGGACGAACCAAGATTCAAAACTTTAAAAACCTTTAGAGAATAAAGACGAACCTCTGAGAGGAACCAAGACTCAAAACAAAAAAAACAAAAAACCCTTAGAACCACTGGGAGAAACCATTACTCAAAAAAAGAAACTGTAGATCAAGACGAAGTCATACTGACAGGAACCAAGACTCAAAAGGCAAACTTGCCTCGGGACATTTGTAAGATTCAAAATGATGAATCTTGCAGAAAAGGAAGACGAATCACTGAGTGGAACCAAGGAGAACCCCCCTCAGAACCACTGAGAGAAATGAACACTCAAGAAGATAAACAAGGTGAAGAACCATTGCCTAAAGAATTAACAAGAATTAGAGGAACCACTGAGAAGAACCAAGACTTTCTGAGGAAGAAGCAATAAAAATCGGTATCGTAATTCATAAAATAATTCTCACATAAGAGCTCCTATAGTGTTCAGACCTGAACTCTGAAGGTCTCCAGTAGCTGAGTGAGGCTCAGGATTAAATTAGTGGACGGACAGATGGTCAGTAAATCCTTACTCTGACACATTCACAGCCCAGGAACCACGATCAGCGTAAAATCACTTCCGAAATGTGTCACGCTGAGGTTTCCCTCATGAGATCAAGGCCTGCTGAATGCAGAGGGGGGAGTTTCCTTTCTTCCATTAAGAACCGGACAGTGTGCTTCTAAATCACAGTGTGCTATTTCTCTCCAGCTGCTGCAGGAAGACCACTCCGCTGGCAAAGGACCTTGATGCCTGATGGCACTCAGCCTTGAGAGCATTCGGGAGGTCAGGCACTGAAGTTGGATGACTAGTTCAGCACTCCAACCCATCCTAAAGATTCTGAATAGGGCTCCGTCACTCCAGAGAACACAGCTGCATTGTTCTGTAGCCCAGTGCTGGGGGGCATTTTTGACCCCTCTGCCAGATCTCTTAGCACTCGGCTAACGACCTTAGGCTTTGCAGCATAGGTTTTTTTAGAAACCCAAGCCAATTTTGTTTTCAATTGATAGTACAACAGTTTTACATGGAAGAGAATCAGACAAATATCCATGGGTTGCAGTCACATTCCTTTTTTTGGCATGGGTGCCATATTGGGGCATAACTGGTTGTCTGGTTTTAGAGTGCAGCGCTAAAAAGATGGGACAGATGGATACATGTATCTCATATACAACTCCTCTCCCTGCCCTGGAGAGAGTCTCACAGCACTCAGAAGCAGAGAAGCCCACCATCGCTTTGTGTCAGTGGGTAAAGATCCCACTGTGAAAAGACTGTTATCCTCTGTTAGCCATATTAGCATTTTAATCATAGGATCTAGTGGAAAACCGTTAGCACGTCAGGCTCTTTTGCATTGAGCGAGTTTTTCATAAATTAATGAATTTGTTGAGCTATAAGATTCGAGTTTCTCGGTCAAATTAGAGTCTAATTTCAATCAACCGTGAGCTCCGTACAGATCACCGATTATCCGTGATCTAGGTCATCAACTAAAAGAGTTCTGAGCTCTGCATCTTTTAAGGTGGAACGGGACAATAACAATTGTTGTTTGTATGAGGCTGAAGTATAAGTTGTCTGTAAATTTGAAGTTGTAAGTTACCACAGAAATGTTTGTAAATCGAGCTGTTTAGTTATCCATCTGTCGTGTTGCTACCATAAATTATCCGTATAAACAGCAAAAATAAGTCAATATTACCCAGATGTAGAGCAGGAGTAGAGCAATATCCTCATTTTGGTTCGTACCTTATAAAGTTTGGATTTCTGCCCCATGTCTATAACAACTCCAGATGCCTCTGCCATGAGCAGAGAGAGAGAAAGCCTAGCATACCGGACCTAGCCAGTTGGTTTTTGCAACTCATTTACAGACCCTGGGGCTCCTTAAAAACACATTTGACTGGTTCTGAGCGCACAAACAGATTTGAGACTGGAATGGTGAGGAAACATCTGAGTTACAGTTGTAAACTACACCTTTAAGTCTTAGACGAGTTAACACTGATCAAGCATGACACCATTCCGCCTGCCAAACTTAGTACTACCCTTATAAACAGGACACTGATAATGTAGCGGGGTCTTCGGGATGACCCTGAAAAAGACTCCAATCTGTTTCAGCGCTGGACACTTTATCTGACTTCAGCACATCACCAGAGGAAGAGACACTGCACCCACAGTGCAGGAATGTGATAAGGCACCGATGTCTTCCACTTTCAGCAAATTTAAGAAGGAGTTACTACATCTGCTTGTGCACGTCAGGGTCAGTGCTGATAACAATGTCTCTCGCTCTCTCTCTGTTTTCTCTTCCTCGTTACGTTCTTTATTTGTTGTCTCTCTCTTGCTTGGTTCCCTCTCTATGTCTCTCTGTCTGACTCACTTTGTTTTTCTCACGCTCTCTCAGTGTTTCTCTTTCTCTTGCTGTGTTTCAGTCGCTCATGTTACCTTTCTGTTGCCTGCCTCTCACTTTCTTAATTCCAATTCCTCCCTTTCTGATTGTGTCTCTTTCACACTTTCTGCCTGTTTGTGCGCCTATTTTTCACACACACACACACACACACACACACACACACACACACACACACACACACACACACACACACACACACTAGGACAGAGATTGTTAAACGTGCTTAGGGTATAAAAACATGTGGTTTTTTTTCTCAGCCTCGCCTCAACCCCCTTCTAAAGGTCATGGAACAATCCACAGCAGGTGAGAGAGAGAGAGAGAGAGAGAGAGAGAGGGTAGAATATTAAAGAAATACATGCAGGACATTCTCTTCTGTGGAATGCAGCAAAGGAAAAATCCTGACTCACAGTTTCCTTCTCTCTGGACGGAACCGGACACTGTGCTTCTAAAGTTGCCGTATTTCCCTTGAGCCCCTGCAGGAAGACCACTCTCAACAGCACTTTACACTCCAAACATCATCCCATGGTTTAAATTGGTTCTGTACGTGTTACACTTCCAACTAAATTCATGCCATTGCCAGAGACACCAGTGATGCACTCTAAAAAGAGAAGAGTTGATCCAACTTAATTGAATTGCTTCAATTGGTAACAAGTAATTCAATTAAGTTTATCCAACTTAATTTTTTAAGTTCAACCTTCAAAAACTTAAAAAATTAAGTTGGATAAACTTAATTGAATTACTTGTTACCAATTGAAGCAATTCAATTAAGTTGGTTCTTTTTAGAGTGTGCGTGGAGTGAGTTCTTACCACCTTTACACTAGATGTAGTGGAACATTTCTGTGAGGATTTTGATGGCACTCAACATTTATGAGAGCATTAGTGAGATCAGGTCATAATGCTGGAGGATTCATTCTGACACTTCAACTCATCCCCAAGGCATTGCACTCTAAAAAGAGAAGAGTTGATCCAACTTAATTGAATTGCTTCAATTGGTAACAAGTAATTTAATTGAATTGCTTCAATTGGTAACAAGTAATTCAATTAAGTTTATCCAACTTAATTTTTTAAGTTTTTGAAGGTTGAACTTAAAAAATTAAGTTGGATAAACTTAATTGAATTACTTGTTACCAATTGAAGCAATTCAATTAAGTTGGTTCTTTTTAGAGTGTGGGATCACTCAGAGAATGGTGTTCCAGTGCCCAGGGGGGATTTATGCCTCTCTTGTGAACAACTGACTTGGGCCATTGTTGACCCTAGGCTCAGGAAGCATTATTACCACAGTAAAATACCTGATGGTTAGCATCACTGTTTCAAAATAAATCACCGTGGTTACCGCAATTTGAAAAACTCACGTAAGTTACAGCATCAAAATTAGTAACAATTTCCCAGTGGCCGCAGCGCTCAAAATTCACCATACTTCATTAATACAAACAATGTTGTTGTTTTTTTAAAACAAGAAATAAATTTTAAAAATGTGAGTGTGTGTGTGTCACCCTGTGAAGGACTGGCGCCCCCTTCAGGATGTGTCCAGCCTTGCGCCCAGTGATTCTGGGTAGGCTCCAGACCCTGAATTATAAAAGTGTTTACAGACAAATGAATAATTGAATGAATGAAAAAAAATTTATACCAGATACATTAATATATTCCTTAATTAATATACAACATATAACACTTCTGTAGTTAATAAACTATTAAGCTTACACATTTAAACACCTATAAATATTCCTTAAAGGATCTTATCTTTAGGATACAAACCTTTAAGAGATATTGAAGATATGTTCAATACCCAAATAGGAAAATGAACAAATGAAAAGGCCATTTCCTTAAAATGGCTACAGGATTTGTCAAATCACTTCGTATGGTGCGGTGACTGAGCCACGGTGTGGTGCCCAATCTCACCTCCCCGTCCTGACTCAATTCCCCTGGTTTCAAGGGTCCTCCTGAAGGGGTAAGATGATGGGCTATAGCTGATGCTAACTCACACCTGTTAAAAGAAACAAAAACAAACAATTACTGTCTTAATCTCACATGACATTTACAGCTTTACAAAAGGCAAACAGGAAACACAATACAAGTTCGCAGTGTTTATTGTTCATTTAGGTCAACCTTAGCGCCATGGAACCACCAGTGGTTTCAGACTAGTAATTGTCACATTCTTTGCTTCATAACTATTTTAATGTAATTTATTTGTAATTTATGTAAATATAAAGACAGATAATGAGAAATCTGCCTCAAGCAAACCATGTGCAATCCTTATTTTAAAAAAAATATTGTATGAAGTTTTTATTTTATGTTTTATAATAGAAAATGCACACACTTTGGACATTTATTACCACAATTTTTCAAAAAGGACTAATATATACATTCCTAATAAGTCCATTTTTGCTTGTTAGAACCTAATAATGTCCAAAATGGCTTTTCACGGCCCAAACATAAACCATGCAATGTATATTTGAAGTAATTCTTGAAACAAAAGAAAAATTTAACAAAAAACAAATTTCGATTCCCAAAAAATGAGCATTTAGGAGTTAATTGAAAGCATATGTAAATTTTATTAGGATCAAAAAACACATTTTTCTACTTTAAAGTGTCCTTTTACAAAAAACCCAACTATTTTAATTTATTCCAAGTATTTAGAAAGTAATAATCATTCAAATTTTGCAATTAGCTATTTTTTGGAAATTCAGAAAAATAACTGGAGCACAGAATGCTGCTGATTTTATTTGTGTTTAAAATAAAACTTGCTGAAATGAATTCAGTTTGTGAATTGTTTGTGAATTGTTTGTAAACATTTTGAACTTTTCAGCACTTTTTAAAAATACAGTGATAACACTGCAAACCGTTAACATTTTGGCATTTACAATCGTTTACAATCCATTTCATTTCCTGCTTTTCTGTGGGGTTAATACAAAAGATAATGAGCGAGTTAATGCTCCAGCCACCTTCCAGGCTAACGACTGAAACCCCGGGGTCAGGATATCGGGGTAACCCACTCTGAGATGTATGGTTGGCATGGTCACCCAACGACACTGAACTCAATCCCACGCTAAACTGAAAACACATAAAGGCTCCCTGTTTCCGGCCCACTGACACTGACAGGAGCCAAAACAAACTGCACAACAATCTGCACCCTGCAACATCAACTCCCTCTCTACACGCTCTCTGAGTTTAGAGCCGCGTCCCAACATTCATCTCACTCTTTTAAAGCCTTTATGGGCTGCAGCGGGGAGGGTACACAATGAGAGGAAGCGCCTCGTCCTGCCGCAGCCACCTGCAGGACGTTAATCACAGAGCGTCAGACGTATCGTCAGCTGAGAGGGGCTACGGCTGGGGGGGGGAGGTCTGCTGTCAGGAACGAGGGGCGGATTGAGGGAGGCGGACGCATTCGCTAAAACACGGGATAATTTAATATAAACAAAACAACGATACTTAAACAGGACACAAACAAACAAGGAGCCAAACAAGCTAAATAAAACAAAGGAAACTGGACAGGGAGAACAGGACAGACGGACGAAAAGCGACACGACGAAAAAGGAGAAGAAACGGGGAAACTCTAGAGACAGACGGACAGACTAAATAACATGACCAACTAAACACAGGATAAAGGGGAAATGTACGACCAATGGATGAGAGACAAGAGGGCTTAAATACTCACACAAACGAGACACACCTGGACAGATAACGAGGACGGGTAACACATGACACGGACGAGGAGGCGGAACAAAGGCGGAGACTCGAACATAAACAAAACAGAGCCATGTGCAAATAAAGCACATGGCAGGGACAACAGACTGACAGGACGAAGGCGTGACATCTGCAAACACTGGGCCTTTACCTCACTGAAACAAGTGGACTTAGCAGTTATGATGCATTGTTAAAGGCTGTATTTTTATGAAGCAGTTATAATGCTTTATAAAGAGTTGTACTTCTTTCTGAAGCAGATATGAAGTTTAACAAAGCCATTATGGTGCATTGTGAAGCAGCTGTCAAACAATAGAGATGCTTCATGAAGAAGTTATAGTGCACACTGAAGCAATTTGACGTCTCATTATGTCATTTAGGAGAATTTTGAAACAAATACATCTCTTTATGAACTAGTTATAATACCTTATTCCACATTATGCATTATGCAGAAGCTATATTAAGTTATTAATGCAGTTTTGATGCATGTTAAATAACTGCATTCCCTTATGACGTATTTATGAATGTACTATATTTCTTGATGTTGCTTTAGTGATGAAGTAAAAATGATTTAAGATATAAGCCGTTAGCATGCATTTTTGAATGTGATTATTATGAACTAATTTTGCAGGGCGACACACACTCACACCTACGGACACTTTTGAGTCATCAATCCACCTACTAATATGTGTTTTTGGAGCGTGGGAGGAAACTGGAGCTCCTAGAGGAAACCCACGCAGACACAGAGAGAACACACCACACTCCTCACAGACAGTCACCCGGAGAAAACCCACGCAGACACAGGGAGAACACACCACACTCCTCACAGACAGTCACCCGGAGGAAATCTACGCAGACACAGAGAGAACACACCACACTCCTCACAGACAGTCACCCGGAGGAAACCCACGCAGACACAGGGAGAACACACCACACTCCTCACAGACAGTCACCCGGAGGAAACCCACGCAGACACAGGGAGAACACACCACACTCCTCACAGACAGTCACCTGGAGGAAACCCACGCAGACACAGGGAGAACACACCACACTCCTCACAGACAGTCACCCGGAGGAAACCCACGCAGACACAGGGAGAACACACCTCACTCCTCACAGACAGTCACCCGGAGGAAACCCACGCAGACACAGGAAGTAAAAACACCACACTCCTCACAGACAGTCACCTGGAGGAAACCCACGCAGACACAGGGAGAACACACCACACTCCTCACAGACAGTCACCCGGAGGAAACCCACGCAGACAAAGAGAGAACACACCACACTCCTCACAGACAGTCACCCGGAGGAAACCCACGCAGACACAGGGAGAACACACCACACTCCTCACAGACAGTCACCCGGAGGAAACCCACGCAGACACAGAGAGAACACACCACAATCCTCACAGACAGTCACCCGGAGGAAACCCACGTAGACACAGGGAGAACACACCACACTCGGACAGTAGAAGATACATGAAAAAGATTTTCACAGCGGCTAATGTGTATTATGAAGCTATATATTTATTTATGAAGCAGTTTTGATGCATTACGAGGCTGTAATATCGAAGCTGTCATAACCTACAAATAATCTGTGAACTTTATGAATCTGCTGTTGCTTTATAATGCACTGCGAAGCTGTATTTGTGAAGAATGTCAGTCAGCTAGGCAGTAACTTCGTTGTAAATACAACGGCCCTGATAAGATCCGCTTTGGAGACAGGTGGGAGTAGTGGGGGCCATTCAGCAGCTTTGTGTACGTCTGCAATAACGGCTTATAACGAAGGCTTATAGAGCTCTCGAGATGATCGGTCCTAGCTGAGGTATCCAGGCATTGTCAGGACAAACTCTAGAGTGTCGAGCTGCAGGAGTGTGGGAATAGTGAGGGGGAAATTGAATCTGCTTTACCTCTGTAATGTGTGACATATAAGAGCTTTTGTTTTGACGGAAGGTGTGAAGATACAAGTTCAATCACACAGGTAAACCACCACCTCCCTGATAAAATTCCTCTGTGGTGCTGGTGGTAAAGACACCTCTGTTCCTGTGGGAATGATCCAGACAGCGCAGCGTGTCCAGACGGGTCTATGGGGAATGCAGGGAATGGAGAGAGGAGCGCCGTCAAGGTGTTGCCGTGGGAATAGGACCCTGAGGGGTTTCTGGAAGGCGGTCATACGTTCACAACAGGCTTAGGGGAGCCTTTAGGGTTCTGTTTTTTAAAAAGAATGAGATGAAGGAGGAGAGGGTTAATAATGCCTGCAAGGGGGACACGCTAACACCAACACAAACATAGTGAAAGTGCTCTAACAAGGACTAATTGACCTCTCTAAGACGAAGTTTGGTCTAGGTTTACTGTTGTGTGTTGTTACTGATGTTTGCACTGATATAAACACAAACCCTGTACTAACTGAATGTCTTATTGATGGGGATGGAGCTGTTGCTCTGCTTCTTCTTCTGCAATCCCTTCTGGAGAGTAAGAGGGTGGTGGTGGTGGGGGGGGCTGGATTGGTTAAACTAATTTCCCACATCTCTCATTCTCTCAAACCCCCATGTTCATGCAGCGGGAATCAGTAATTGAAGATCGTCCACTGGGAGACCAGAGCTAATCAAAGAACACGAGCCAATACATGATTTTATCAGCCTGAATAACTATTGCTTTATGCTTGTCTGGATATAACAAAGACTGTGTTGGAATTAATGCATGGGCAGGAAAGCGAATCAGTTGTTGCAGGATGTGGAGCAGCAGAAACAATGATAGCGACAGTGTGCTGCAATGTGATTATATATATTTACTCAAAAACCATTCCCAAGATGTGTACAATGTTTATGATATTTGATATACATTTTTAAAATATGTACTAGCCTATTAATATTCATACATGATTGTCATGTGAATATCTGCCAACCCGGCATGAAAAAACAGCCTTACAACTAGCCCCTATCACTAGCCTAATGCTAACCCTAAACCTAATCATAAACCTAATACTAAGCTATAAAAGTTTTGCATTTTTTGTTTTTGGTAAATGTTGTTGATAACAGCTAACTCTAAAGTTAACCATAAACCCAACTGTAAGATTTAAAGACTAGAAACGGCAATATTTTTTTGCGCATTACATGCTACATGCTACAAATGCTATTTCTGTAACGCTTCTTCAGGTACATAACAGAGGGCTTGAGTGTATTAAGTGAAACAGTGCCACCAGTGGTTGGGTGCTCGCATAGTGATAAAATAACAATGAAATCTAATATTATTATTATTATTATTATTAGCGCTTAACCCACATAACGTATGTTGCATTTGATTTAGGTCATGCTGGATGCTGCTGGTCATGCTGTTGGTCATGCTGTTCAACAAGCCTGGTCATGGGGGTCAACAAGCATGGTCCAGCTTGGTCATGCTGGTTGTCGAGCTTGGTCAGGTCATGCTGTTTTTTTCAGCAGGGATATGATTACGCAAAATGAACACGTTACAAATATCTGGGGTGCTTTTTTTTTAGAAAATGATGTAATAAAATACATAGATCTTTTTGATATTTTGTAATATATACACAGTCCTCAATGGACACTCATCCTCATCAGTCATACTCCTGCAGACTGTAGAGCTTTCTTATTATCAGTTCCCTACAGCTCTTATAAACATTATGAATCAGATTTCCAGAGTCTACGGCACAAGAACGCTGTAGGTTTGTGTCTGAAAGTGGTTTAACAGCCCAAATATAAATAGTAAAGATTAGCATCCTGTGTTTCCAAACCCTACAATAAGTGCACTTATCAGCAGAGTGATAACACCACCTTAAATACAAGTGGCAACACTTACTGGAATGACTTTCACTCGGCCCGGGTCTAGTCAGTGTTTACTGGGTGTTTTTGAGGTTTGAATGACTGAGTGAATAAGCCCTGAGTCACTGAACCCAAACATACCCCCATTCATCTGAACACTGACATTAGCACACACTGACCAGGGGGAATACCAGAGAGAGAAGGGGGAGGAATGCAGTAGTTCCCACCAACTCATGGTGAGGCATTCAGGAATCAGTGGCAGACAGTCCTTCCTGCCACCAATGGAATACATTTCACGGGCCACAGAAAGGAAAAAAATAATGTTTGAAGATATCTGATCATTTCATAGTAGTTATAATAAGGATTTTTTATAGTAGTTCTGCAGGACCAATGTGTTTTAGATGTTTGGACAGTTACAAAGTAGCATTGTTTCACAGATCTTCAGTGTGGCTTACAGACAGTGGGAGGTATGCTAACTATCCTTCCATCCATCCATTCATTATCTGTAACCTTATCCAATTTTAGGGTCGCGGTGGGTCCAGAGCCTACCTGGAATCATCGGGCGCAAGGCGGGAATACACCCTGGAGGGGACGCCAGTCCTTCACAGGGCAACACACACTCACACATTCACTCACACCTACGGACACTTTCGAGTCGCCAATCCACCTGCAACATGTGTTTTTGGACTGTGGGAGGAAACTGGAGCACCCGGAGGAAACCCACGCGGACACGGGGAGAACACACCAACTCCTCACAGACAGTCACCCGGAGCGGGAATCGAACCCACAACCTCCAGGCCCCTGGAGCTGTGTGACTGCGACACCTACCTGCTGCGCCACCGTGCCGCCCCGGTATGCTAACTACTAAATTTTATATTATATTATATTATGTATACTTCTGGAGGAGAACATTAACTGCTACTACTTTTACATCAGCTCAACACACTAATTATCCTCTCCATACTCCCTTCTCCAGAGCTTGCACCATTAAATATCATGATGCAGACGTGAACTTGTTTGTGTTGCACTGTTTTCATTAGAACACTTCGATTAATTACAAAACCACAGTCTGGGTCAGATCTGAAATTAAAGTAATGAAATTACACCCTCCAAATGAGATTAAAATTCTAAGCTGCTCATTAATCATGCCTGATGCCTGATGGGATGTAGGAGTAAATTGTACAGCCATATGAAATAGGTCATACTTTCTCTTCTCTCCATCATAACTTTAAAACTCTCAGGTCTATTCAGGTGGACATTATATACATTTTAAAAAAGTGTCTGCGTGGGTTTCCTCCGGGTGACTGTCTGTGAGGAGTGTGGTGTGTTCTCCCTGTGTCTGCGTGGGTTTCCTCCGGGTGACTGTCTGTGAGGAGTGTGGTGTGTTCTCTCTGTGTCTGCGTGGGTTTCCTCCAGGTGACTGTCTGTGAGGAGTGTGGTGTGTTCTCTCTGTGTCTGCGTGGGTTTCCTCCAGGTGACTGTCTGTGAGGAGTGTGGTGTGTTCTCCCTGTGTCTGTGTGGGTTTCCTCCGGGTGACTGTCTGTGAGGAGTGTGGTGTGTTCTCTCTGTGTCTGCGTGGGTTCCCTCCAGGTGACTGTCTGTGAGGAGTGTGGTGTGTTCTCTCTGAGTCTGCGTGGGTTTCCTCCGGGTGACTGTCTGTGAGGAGTGTGGTGTGTTCTCCCTGTGTCTGTGTGGCTTTCCTCCGGGTGACTGTCTGTGAGGAGTGTGGTGTGTTCTCTCTGTGTCTGCGTGGGTTCCCTCCAGGTGACTGTCTGTGAGGAGTGTGGTGTGTTCTCTCTGTGTCTGCGTGGGTTTCCTCCGGGTGACTGTCTGTGAGGAGTGTGGTGTGTTCTCTCTGTGTCTGCGTGGGTTTCCTCCGGGTGACTGTCTGTGAGGAGTGTGGTGTGTTCTCCCTGTGTCTGCATGGGTTTCCTCCGGGTGACTGTCTGTGAGGAGTGTGGTGTGTTCTCCCTGTGTCTGCGTGGGTTTCCTCCGGGTGACTGTCTTTGAGGAGTGTGGTGTGTTCTCCCTGTGTCTGCATGGGTTTCCTCCGGGTGACTGTCTGTGAGGAGTGTGGTGTGTTCTCCCTGTGTCCGCGTGTGTTTCCTCCGGGTGCTCTGGTTTCCTCCCACAGTCCAAAAACACACGTTGGTAGGTGGATTGGTGACTCCAAAGTGTCCGTAGGTGTGAGTGAATGTGTGAGTGTCTGTGTTGCCCTGTGTTGCCCTCCAGGGTGTATTTCCGCATTGTGCCCAATGATTCCAGGTAGGCCCTGGACCCACCGTGACCCTGAATTGGATAAGGGTTACAGATAATGAATGAATGAATGAATATAACATATATACATTTAATATGAGACATGACACATATACAGTGATTTGAAGCCTAGTCATTCTCTCACATGTAACTAAATGAACCCAATGCTGGTATTTTTGCACTGACATTGTCTTTTAATCTTCTTGAGGATTCCCACCTCGCTGACAACTCCATAAACAGCAGGAAAAGGGGGCAAATATTTACAGCGCTGACATTTTTCTACCTTTAACATGTCTCTACAGAGCCTTGACATTGTTTTCCGGTGGCGTTTTGTAGCCGTGAGCCCTCTGTATGCTTATATAAGTCGCTGGGAATTCACTGTGTTTTCTTCTTTCCTCCAGTTTGAAGGATGATGAGTTATATGTTGACACAAGGTACATGTGAGGATGCCGAGGATGCCTGAGGCCGGCATCTCAACAGGATTAACAGAACATTAACGCTTCCAGACAGGTTGGGAATTTTCTGCCTCTTCACCACCTTGGAGATGAATGAAGGCAGAGATCAAACCATAACGAGCTGTTTCCACTCACAGTTTGTGGTAGAATTCAAATATTGATATCTGGTGAGGTGTACATTATTTACTGTTGTTCTGAGATAGCATTGTCCTGTAACAACACGATAAGGGGAATAAATACATAGTACATTAATTCAAATTAGAATGAATTTCTTTATGCAAAAGTTTGTGTCTGCAGTGTATTTCAGTCTAAATATAACAGTGAAGTAATAATGCTATAACATCAGTGCACTGTAATATACAACACATTTTTGTATATTTTCATATTTCCCTTTACATATTAATTTCAGCTGAAGCTATCCTCTTTGCTATTGCAACTTTTCAAATTATACCATCATGGGATTATTTTACCTGATCTCATATTTTTGTCCTTTGGTAAAACAACAAAAATACCATTTCACGTAATTCATTGGAGGAAAACACTAACTGCTACTATTTTTAGTGGTGGTGCAGCAGGTAGTGTCGCAGTCACACAGCTCCAGGGGCCTGGAGGTTGTGGGTTCGATTCCCGCTCCGGGTGACTGTCTGTGAGGAGTGTGGTGTGTTCTCTCTGTGTCTGCGTGGGTTTCCTCCGGGCGACTGTCTGTGAGGAGTGTGGTGTGTTCTCTCTGTGTCTGCGTGGGGTTCCTCCGGGTGACTGTCTGTGAGGAGTGTGGTGTGTTCTCCCTGTGTCTGCGTGGGTTTCCTCCAGGTGATTGTCTGTGAGGAGTGTGGTGTGTTCTCTCTGTGTCTGCGTGGATTTCCTCCGGGTGACTGTCTGTGAGGAGTGTGGTGTGTTCTCTCTGTGTCTGCGTGGGTTTCCTCCGGGTGACTGTCTGTGAGGAGTGTGGTGTGTTCTCTCTGTGTCTGCGTGGGTTTCCTCCGGGTGACTGTCTGTGAGGAGTGTGGTGTGTTCTCTCTGTGTCTGCGTGGGTTTCCTCCGGGTGACTGTCTGTGAGGAGTGTGGTGTGTTCTCTCTGTGTCTGCATGGGTTTCCTCCGGGTGAGTGTTCGTGAGGAGTGTGGTGTGTTCTCCCTGTGTCTGCGTAGGTTTCCTCCGGGTGCTCCGGTTTCCTCCCACAGTTCAAAAAACACACATTGGTAGATGGATTGGCAACTTAAAAGTGTCCGTAGGTGTGAGTGTGTGAGTGAATGTGTGTGTGTGTGTGTGTGTTGCCCTGTGAAGGACTGGCGCCCCCTCCAGGGTGTATTCCCACCTTGCGCCCAATGATTCCAGGTAGGCTCTGGATCCACCGCGACCCTGAACTGGATAAGGGTTACAGATAATGAATGAATTAAGTTTTCAGTAGGGGTTCTTATGGATTACTGACTAGAGAAAATATTTACTGACATTACTTAATGCTTCTTTATTGTATGTGATCTTAAATTTTAAGAATGACCATCTTGGCCATTCTAGAGTGAAATACTAGCCAAAATGTTATGAGTATAAGAAAGCACTGGTAAACAATTTAGTGCACAGG
Organism: Hoplias malabaricus; assembly: GCF_029633855.1. Lineage (NCBI taxonomy): Eukaryota > Metazoa > Chordata > Actinopteri > Characiformes > Erythrinidae > Hoplias > Hoplias malabaricus. Next base: position 32,784,456 of record NC_089814.1, on the reverse strand, counting down.
ACAATTGTTGTGGTACTATTCCAGATGTATGTAGAGTAACCTCAACGACAAGTATTTTAACAGCTGAAGTTCAGGTAAAGTATTTAGCTGAACAAATATTTAGTTCCTTTAGCTTGTCTTTAATTGGTAATAGTTTTCAAATTTTTAGACTAAATTAATGGTGTAGATTAAACAGGGAGTGGAGTGTGGGGTTAGAGTTAGAGATAAGGTTTTTTTTTTACTCAAGTCCTCTTATTTACATTCTTTTCAGACCACATACACACACACATACACACACACACACAGAGAGAGAGAGAGAGAGAGAGAGAGAGAGAGAGAGAGAGAGTCTTGTGAAGTGTAACTGTGTGGTGTCCAAATGGATCACAGTTTCCATAAATACTCACTCTTTTATTACTGAATTCCTGTGGTGTTTGGGTGGGTATCAAAGAAAATAAAAGCTACCACAATGCTAGTACTGCTAATACATTTTTATGATTACCCAGTGTTTATTGGTTATCTATTAATGTAATGCTTTACCACACTATGAATGGCATATTGTGTTTTGTGGCCAATTATAAAGATTAGCCAGTCTTTGTCATACATAATCCTTGAATGTATTATTGATATTAGCCCAAATTGCTAAAGCTAGGTTTCAGTAACTGAAGATAAAGCTACAATTGTATATAGGGCTTAATTTAACACTAAAATCTTAGGCTACTTTAGTGGCTGCCTTCATGCTAATGCTAAAAACTACTCACACAACACTAAAGACCACCATAAAGGGTATTATCACCATTTATTTGATCCAAGACATCATTTTTGAACACTGTGCTTTATTATCTTACAATTGAACGGTTTAGAAGTCTACCTTTTTAAATCTTTTGCTCAATCTCTCTCTGATTAAATATTCTTCTCAGTGTGTGGTGGCTGCTGTAAATCTGCAGGATGTGATCATCTGCTCACACTGATACTCTGATCCAGCCGGCAAGAGAGGAATACAGATGAAAACACACACACACACACACACCCCGACAGCGAGAGAAAGAAAAGGAGGAACCGTGTGTTTGGACTATGGGAGGTAACCCCTAGCCCCTGGAGGAAACCCACACAGACAAGGGGAGAACACAATGACCCAGGGTGGGGTTTAGACCCACATCACCAGGACACTGGACCTGTGTGACTGACACCACATGTTGTGTTTGTTATAATAAATATTGTCATAAAATCAAGACACAGTATTATCTCATTGTGGAAGCTTGTAGCTTTAACTCTGAGGAGAAAAATGTTGGATTCCCCAGAAGTGACCCTGTACTTTCTCTCAGAATTTCTGAAGACTTGCTCTCCTCGCTTTTACATTACTTAGCATCCTGTTGGATCTTTTTAGATCTTTGGTGTTGTTTGGATCTAGTTATTTTCCCCTTTGGTCTGATTGGGCCTATGTTTGCCTTATTTGCCTGCAACCACGATATTTTCGTGTGTGTGTTTTAAAAACATAAAACGCACTATTGCTCACATGACTGAACTTTATACAACGCTTCCCCCTGGTGGCTGAAAGGAATCAGTGCTTGTGAGACTGGGCTATATTGGCGAGTAACCCCCCCCCCCTCCAAGCACCCCCCACCCCACATCCCCATAGGCTTCTCATATATCAGGATGCTGGGAGGCTGGTACTGAGAGCATCTCTTCAGGCCTGTTCTAAACACTCTCTCAGTTCACCACTGACACGGTCTACTCTGCAGTTTCCTTTGGGATTAATTCAGAGATATCTATCTATCTATACATTTATTTAACTGAGAAATAAAAAAGTAAACAAAACACAGCTAAACAAAACAAAAGATCAGCTGATGACAGACGCTAACGCCAACAAATCCCACACCCCCTGCGTTGCGATTGGCCGTTAGAGCACAGACAGGACCCTCACTGCTCTGGGGCTCTCGTTGGACGGTTGGTCTCTATGGTAACGCACTGACGTGGCTAATGGAATTTGCGTAGTGTCAGGAAGTGTCGTTGTTTTTTCACTGCATACCCGTTTTCCGACAAGCCCCGCCCGAAACGCTACGATTGGCTTAAATTGGCCAGTGGCGACGCTTAATGGGCGTGTCTTGCACTTGATACAAGGCAGAGCCGTGTAGACTCTGAAGCAAAGTCCTGTCCGGTTGCCATGGAGATGAGCCAGGCCAGACTAGCCTTCTTTAGCATAAAGTCACTGTACAAATAAACACATCTATCTCCAAAATAGTAACTTTACAGGAGTCAGTTTAACATTCCAAGCAATTTTTGGAATTTTGGAAGTAATTTCTATAGGTCCAATCATCATGAAATTTTTACAAAATGTGAAGGACAGCAGCTATATTCATTTGCTGTAGCTAGTAAACTAAAAATAATAATAAAAAATGGGAATCCATGTTTCTCTTTGAACAGTGTTGATAAGCAAGTTAAGGTTGTATGTTTCTTTTGGGTTCATTTTTTATCTAAAATAAAACATTAAATCTTCAGAGAGATGAAAAGAACAGAGAAAGTGAGCTGAGACAGAGCACATACAAATAAATAAAGTTAAAACAACAAACAGAATTAGCTAAATATTAGCTATAAATATCTATAAAAGTGGTGCCAAAACCTTTTCATATGACCCGGAAGTAGAAGCTTAACATTTAAAAATACAATAAATAAAACAATAAGTAAATAACAAGGCAACAAAAAAGACAAAATGTACCCAGAAAAAATTACAAACAAAATAGGAGACATATAAAAAACATTACAAGGACAAATACAGAAAGAGAAATAAAAACCTCTTGAGTATAAATAAGAAAATAAGATATAATACAAAATAATTATTATGAGGTAAAATTACCAATATATTTGGGTAAATATATACACATACATTTATATACATACATATATATATATATATATATATATATATATATATATATACAGTTACCTGAGTTAAATTTACAAAATTACAAAAACATTACGCTACATATATTCTTGAGACATAAATACAAAAATACACATTTATTGGGGTTCGGGCAGCTGCATTAGCCAATCCCTGCACAGGAAGGGCGGGGTTTGCCGGAATATGGGTGTGATAACAAATAGCAGCCCCTCCTGCAGCCGTGCGTCTCGGATCGCTGTGTGCCCTGTATGGATCTGCTTTACTCCACCACCCGCTGCTGGAGGGACACTGACCGGGGGTTTTAAACAGGATTTAAGGTGGTATTGAGGAGTGAGACGAGCAGCTGAAGAGTGATGGATCTGCTGGGGTTAGGGGCTGTGAAACAGCTCGCGGAGGGCCTCGCGGGCCTGAAAATGTTCCCTTACTTCGATACAGCGCATTACATCGTGTCCGTGATGGCCTTAAGAGAGCAGCCAGGTGAGTCCCACCGACCAGGTGTGCACACGTAGTGGGCGTGGTTAACACCAGGAAGCTATAGCTTATATACAGCACTCATAAATCTGGGTATACAAAGTATCATATTCATGTATCATTCTTTATTCCAACAATGACAGAGCGTGGGTGTCACAGAAGGTGGGGACAACATAGCGCTTTTAGACAAAATACATTTTAATGGACAGGCAATTCACTGAACAACTTTTACAAAGGTTCAAGAAAAAAAACCTTGAGCCCAGTGCATACCCAACACAGACATGGGAGAACTGACATAGGAACCATGAAGAAAGTGTAACTAGTGCTCACTTGATAGTACCTAGTGTTCATGTGATGGTAGTCTATCTCGTGTCTTTTGTTAGTGTCTAGTGTTCACGTAATGATATCTGGTGTGCACTTGATAGTTTTGGGTGCTCACCTGTTAGTTTCTGATGCAGACTTGATAATAAATTGTGATCACTTCGTGCCTTGTGCTCCCTTGAAAATACCTGGTGCACACTTGATAGTATCTAGTGCTCATGTGATAGTATCAGGTGCCCACTTGATAGTACCTGATGCATATGTGATAGTATCTGGTGCTCACGTGATAAAATCAGGTTCCCACTTGATAGTACCTGATGCACATGTGATAGTATCTGGTGCATCGTGATAGTATCTAGTGCGCACGTGATAGTATCAGGTGCCCACTTGATAGTACCTGATAGTATCTGGTGCATCTTGATAGTACCTGATGCACATGTGATAGTATCTGGTGTATCTTGAAAGTATCAAGTGCTCATGTGGTAGTACCTGATGCACATGTGATAGTACCTGATGCACATGTGATAGTACCTGATGCACATGTGATAGTATCTGGTGTATCTTGAAAAGATCTAGTGCTCATGTGATAGTACCTGATGCTCATGTGATAGTACCTGATGCTCATGTGATAGTACCTGATGCTCATGTGATAGTATCTGGTGTATCTTGAAAAGATCTAGTGCTCATGTGATAGTATCTGGTGAACACTTGCACGTTTTGGGTGCTTGCTTGATATCTGATTCACACCTGAGGGTATGTGGTGCTCACTTGATAGTTTCTGATGTACACTTGATAGTATCCTGTGCTAACTTGATAGTGTCTGATCCATATTTCATAAAATCTGGTGTTCACTTGCCCTGTGAAAGACTGGCGCCCCCTCCAGGGTGTATTCCCACCTTGCGCCCAGTGATTCCAGGTAGGCTCTGGACCCACCGCGACCCTGAACTGGATAAGGGTTACAGATAATGAATGAATATTGTTCACTTGATAATAACTGGTGTTCACCTGATAGTATCTGGGGCAAATTAGATAATCTCTGGTGCTCTCTTGAGAGGAGGATTTATGAAATCTGGTTTTATAAGTTAGTTTAATAACATAAGTCCATAGCTGAGGACTGTTAACACCATGTAACAACACCATGTCCTTTCAGAAGCTCTGCAAAGAAGTTACAGCGAAGGACAGAGGGAAGGTAATGAAACATAATGATTGTCAACCACTGCCTGAGTGTTGCAATACAGTCTGAGCAAACATTAAAATAGTGCACTTTAAACCTGGCCTATATAAGCACCAGTGTGTAGACACATCCTGGCACAAGGGGGCTTTCTTTCTGCATAATTCAGTGGTTCAAAGTTACAGACTCACTCAGTGTGGGTCCGTATGATACTGAAGAGTTGAATGGAAGTGGAAGTGGAGGTGGAGGTCTCCCTTACTACAACACAAATACTGCCATCAGTGATTATAATCAAACTGAAATTGGATTGTAACGGAATTCCAGTTTTTTCAAGTGATTTTCAAGGGTTCTTCAAAGTTTTTTGGTAAAGACAATGGTTCTAAATCGCACCATAATTTAATCACAGAACCATTTGCATGGTAAAATGGTTCTTCAGCTTGATGAAAAAAATGTCATGCATATGGTTCTATACAGAATTCAGTTTGGCCAGGGGTCCAGTTTCTTACTAGAACACTTTTTCTTGTGCAATAGAGAACCGTTTGAAAAAGGTGCTGCATGGAATCATTTTAAACTGAAGAAACATTTGACCATGGAGATGGTTCTGTGTAGAACTCAAGGTGCTGTGTAGAACCATTGCTGTTATTAAACCCTTTTCTAAGTGCACAACTTAGTGGATAGTGCAAGCTCTGTGTTTGGTTTTCACAAACCAAGCAGAACTCCTGCGTGTCAGACTGGTTTTTAAGGTGTTTTAAGGTTGAGCAAGTCAAAGCCCATGTTGACCCGCCTAAGGAAATTATGCAAGAAATGGTAACCCCCTCAGAATGAAGATTACTCAGCGCTGACACAGCTCTTTCTTAATCATCTGCCTGCACAGTATCAGTATCACGGTCTGCACACATTTACACTCTATGACCACATCGTCCAACATCTCTGAAACCGTGGTTATTTTAACAAGAGAACTACACAAAAGTTCTTGAAGAGTCTTTAGTAAAAGGAATGTTTCTACCATGTTTAGAACCATTCATTCATTCATTATCTGTAACCCTTATCCAGTTCAGGGTCGTGGTGGGTCCAGAGCCTACCTGGAATCATTGGGTGCAAGGCGGGAATACACCCTGAAGGGGGCGCCAGTCCTTCACAGGGCAACACACACACACACACTTACTCATACCTACGGACACTTTTGAGTCACCAATCCAACTACCAATGTGTGTTTTTGGATCATAGTCAGACAGACAGTCACCCGGAGGAAACCCATGCAGACACAGGGAGAACACACCACACTCCTCACAGACAGTCACCCGGAGGAAACCCACGCAGACACAGGGAGAACACACCACACTCCTCACAGACAGTCACCCGGAGGAAACCCACACAGACACAGAGAGAACACACCACACTCCTCACAGACAGTCACCCGGAGGAAACCCACGCAGACACAGGGAAAACACACCACACTCCTCACAGACAGTCACCCGGGTGAAACCCACGCAGACACAGTAAGAACACACCACACTCCTCACAGACAGTCACCCGGAGGAAACCCATGCAGACACAGGGAGAACACACCACACTCCTCACAGACAGTCACCCGGGTGAAACCCACGCAGACACAGTAAGAACACACCACACTCCTCACAGACAGTCACCCGGAGGAAACCCACACAGACACAGAGAGAACACACCACACTCCTCACAGACAGTCACCCGGAGGAAACCCACGCAGACACAGGGAAAACACACCACACTCCTCACAGACAGTCACCCGGAGGAAACCCACGGAGACACAGAGAGAACACACCACACTCCTCACAGTCACCCGGAGGAAACCCACGCAGACACAGGGAAAACACACCACACTCCTCACAGACAGTCACCCGGAGGAAACCCACGGAGACACAGAGAGAACACACCACACTCCTCACAGACAGTCACCCGGAGGAAACCCACACGGACACAGAGAGAACACACCACACTCCTCACAGACAGTCACCCGGAGGAAACCCACGCAGACACAGGGAAAACACACCACACTCCTCACAGACAGTCACCCGGGTGAAACCCACGCAGACACAGTAAGAACACACCACACTCCTCACAGACAGTCACCCGGAGGAAACCCATGCAGACACAGGGAGAACACACCACACTCCTCACAGACAGTTACCCGGAGGAAACCCACGCAGACACAGGGAAAACACACCACACTCCTCACAGACAGTCACCCGGGTGAAACCCACGCAGACACAGTAAGAACACACCACACTCCTCACAGACAGTCACCCGGAGGAAACCCATGCAGACACAGGGAGAACACACCACACTCCTCACAGACAGTCACCCGGGTGAAACCCACGCAGACACAGTAAGAACACACCACACTCCTCACAGACAGTCACCCGGAGGAAACCCACACAGACACAGAGAGAACACACCACACTCCTCACAGACAGTCACCCGGAGGAAACCCACGCAGACACAGGGAAAACACACCACACTCCTCACAGACAGTCACCCGGAGGAAACCCACGGAGACACAGAGAGAACACACCACACTCCTCACAGACAGTCACCCGGAGGAAACCCACGCAGACACAGGGAAAACACACCACACTCCTCACAGACAGTCACCCGGAGGAAACCCACGGAGACACAGAGAGAACACACCACACTCCTCACAGACAGTCACCCGGAGGAAACCCACGCAGACACAGGGAGAACACACCACACTCCTCACAGACAGTCACCCGGAGCGGGAATCGAACCCACAACCTCCAGGCCCCTGGAGCTGTGTGACTGCAACACTAACCTGCTGCGCCACCGTGCCGCCTGCATAGAACCATATTAACATTTATTTTCATCAAACCAAAGAACCATTTAATCAGGGAAAGAACCATTTCAGAATGGAAACGTTTCTAACTGGAACCACTGACTTAACTAAAGAACTCTAGAGGAATTTTTGTTCCCTGCTCCCACAGCCCACTTCTGGGGGGTGTCCCATTTCAACTCATGCCTTTCTCTGGAGATTAGGACTGTGAGTACACAATGGCTTTATGAAACTGAACAGTGCTTCACAGCTCTTTACTTTAAACCTCCCTAATACATCATCCTGAAAACAAAGGCTCTTCTCTGCATGCTCAGACCATCACAGAGCTGGAGATTGACCACAGTGCACATCACTCAGCAGCATCACTGTGCTTACCCTTACAGTTTCTTATAAACATTGATTGTTTATGAACGGTGCAGGTCAGTTATTTTTAGAAGTAATTAAGCGCATTACGCTGCAGTTGTTGTAGTTGTTCTAACACAGCAATGGGTCCAGGTTAAAAATAACACAATACACAGCAGTGATTAGGAAAGTGGTTCATGTTCAGAATGCAAACGATGTGAAATTAATACTTTTAATTAGCCTTTTAAAAATTGCCATGGTTAGTGGTGACAAACAGTGCTGGGCAAAATAACAGCTACACTGAACGATCTCTGGATTAGGAACACCGAACGTGTTTGTATCTACACTTTGTAGTTCTGCAATCACAGACTCTAGGCCATCTGTTGCTCTGCATACTTGGCTAGCCCCCTTTCACGGAATTTAGCGGATTTGACCATACGTGTGCGATTTGTGACTGACTAACCAGGGTGTGTTCCTGCCTTACGCTGGTAGGCCTGGAATGATCTCCATCTATATTTATAACAACACCTTAACTGACCCTGCCAAGTCCACTACACTCCTGCAGATGAGGGGGAACAGGTGGAGGTTTATTATGTTGTTGTGACCTTCGCGGTAACAATCTCCTATTGTAGCAGCTCAGAGTGTTGTAGCACGTTGCTTGTTTATTTTTAGAGCCATTTTGAAGCTCGTGGCCCTGCTGGCATCTCAGTGCTCTTCACCTCCATCATCCCTCACTCCCCCTGCACCCTCTGTAGTTTGCTTCTTTAGCTTTAGCAGTGCAGCTAACAGAGATAAAACGTTAAGAATATTCGTTATGTCTCACTAATTAATGATAAAATTGAGAAGAATTAATGCTGGGGTAGTAATTTATCACAAATGACTACTACCGTGACCCTGAAATGGATTAAGCAGTGAAAAAGATGATGAAGAAGAAGATATGGTTTGTGTGGTACTGAGGTAACACCATTGGCTCCCATGTGAGAGATCTGGGTTCGATCCCAGCTCTGAGCAACCAGTCTGTGCTACACCAATAAGAGTCCTTGGGCAAGACTCCAAACGCTGCATTGGCCAGTACCATACCATACCAGTAACCTTGTAAGTCGCTCTGGATAACAGTGTTCCCTATAAACATGGATTATCAGTTTATTGTCTGTCCAAATGTTGGTAGACCGCCCTAAAGAATAGTGAATCCAGCTGGCACAGTTTGTATAATCTCCAGAGAGACATTCCGGACTTAACGTCATGGTGCCTGATGTCAAATATTGGCTAGAAGTGCACTGAACAGTGGAACTGGGGTTTCTGGAATGATGGACCTTCATCCTGTATATTTTGGATGAGTGGGGTTTGTGAGTGGAGCTCCAGAAAGAACCCTCCTTTGCCTCTGCAGCTTTCCCTTGAGGATATCTGTCTATATTTGGGCAAACCCGGATCTGTTCTGACCTCTCCACTGCAAATGTGGAGTTGTAATGAACACAGCTTGGGGTTTTGCCAGATCTCTTTAAAGGGAGAACATGCTAGCGCCACTATGCTAATTGTGCTAGCGCCACTGGAGAAAACAGGAATGTTTTTCCATATCATATTTACATAAAAACAAAACATAAATGCTTTCTTTCATGGAGATGATTGAAAAGTGGGTCAGTTTCTCTCTTTCTGACGTCTGTTAGCTATTAATAAACCAGATGACCGTCTCCTTCTGGCTTTTCTTCCATTCTCTGTGACCACTGTTTAAATAATGTTGATAGCACGGAAGGAAGTGTCTTTACTGTGTGCCAAAACCCTAGTTTATCAAACTAACACTTTGATGTAGCACTGTACGCATGGAGAAGGTGCACTGAGGACGGTTGTTTGTGTTGGAGTCTGGGTAGCTCTGACCCCAGATGCTAACGAACGTTGCCATTTTTTTATCAGCTAAGCAGCTGCATCTCAGCTGATAAGAAATGCCAATGTTGACGTTGAATGTCTAGAGTCAGAGCTACCCATACTCTAACAGTTTGGAAAACCAGAGGAGGGAAATTCCTCAGAGGAGAGTGAATTCTTCTCTAACACTGCTGTGATTAAAAGCCAGGGAGTGTTTTGCTATGTTAAATACATTCAAATGTTTATGGTCAGCACCAGACCGTCTGTGTTGTGAGTGCCCAAAGCTTTAATCCACTCTATTATGCTGGTATTTGTCAGACAAATGATGTCTAAACAAAGCCCAATGGGAGGGAAAACTCTAGAGAGGTTCGTAAAAGCAAAAAGTCTTTCAGAAATTCATTTTGGGACAAACCTAAATATGTTTTTAAACTAAAAGGGAGTCAAGGCTACAAGGCTAATATAGCTAACAAGTTGTGAAAGTTTTTGCACGCCTATTAGCGCTAACTTCATGCTGCTTCAATCAAACTTAATACTTACCTGTTAGTTGTTTATCCAGGACATAGTTGGTGTCTCTAATTTGCTTCTTTAGTGTTAACACTAGAGCTACAAGCTAATGCACACCAATTAGCATGATGCTAACTGCATATCTGGTCACCAGAGTTGTTCAGTAATCTCTAATATATTAAATGTGTTCTAAAAGACTTTTTATATGTTGTGTCTAACATATCATGATAGTACATATGTACATATATCCTCCTAGCTCCAATTCTAAAACTACAGAAGCAAACTTTAGACACCAAGCACAGTCATACTTTGGGTTGGGGGCAATAACTATATAAATCTAACTGTTTTTGTTGTGTCTGCTTCTTATGTCTTATGTCTCTGCGATGAATAGCTGGCTGTCTGTGCCTCGGCAGCAAATACTGTCGCAAGAGTGAGAGAACAGTAGGAAAAGTCTAATGTCAGACTGCATTAGACACTCTCTCAAACAGCCTTCAGGGGGCGGCACATATTTTCTGCACAAAACACCAGCTCCCCACGACTAGAAATCTGCAGAGATATTTTACATAGAGTGTGTACTTTTGTCATTTCAGGCAGTATAATTAGACATAATGTGTTTATTGATTCCACCCACAAATTCTATATAGTTTTGACCTTTTAAAGGAGAGTATTGCAAGGACTTGATTACAGCACGTCCTGTTTGAAATGATTATAGTATTTCAGTGTTTCTGTAATCAGATTTCCTCTGGGAAGTAAATGGTCTATGTTACAACAGCCTGCACAAACACTTGGTCACAATAATCATGATATAATCTCGTGTGCTCAGTGCATGTATAAAAATACCTGTGGCTCATCTGGCCTATGAGACCGCCCCAGATATTATTAATTTACCAATAAATTACCAATAAATCTAGCTTGTAAACTTCCTGTTTCTCAGCAGCTGTATATTTCCATTGAGTGGCAGATGGTCTTCTCTCTCCGGACACACTCTTTGGTGTGCATTTGATTACAATGCTCAAACCACAAAAATAAGAGTACATCTTTACAAAAAAGGTCAAAAACAAATATCACCAACACTCACAGAAACATCACTGTGTATGATGTGATGTACTTGGAGATCCCAGATATTTTTAATGCTACTTCTGCTGGTGTTTCAGGTCTCAGTAACTCTTCCAGTAGACAGGTACGTTGTTAACTCTTTTCCCCCCCTTCGCCATCCCATCATGCGCTTCACGCCAGGCTTCGTTTGTGTTCTGCTGCATGCTGCACGTGATGCATACATTAAGCATTGACATTAATTTGTTGATACTAGAGTGGAAACATTTAACTAAGCCATCTTTTGTGTTTATTCATACATTTAAACCATTAACATCTGCCAGCTAATGATAAAGCTGCATTAACTGTCTCATACATACAACACACCTGGCCACTATATTGGAAACCCCTAACTTGTAGCTCCTCCAGGTGTTCCTAATAAAGTGGCCATTGAGTACAAGTAGAATAGGGTTGTTTTAATAAAGTGGTCAGTGAATGGACGTAGAAGGGTTTGTTTCTTAAAATCCTTAGTGAATGCACGTCATACACGGAACTGAACTGAAATGAATGAATATGTCGTAAGTTATTTAATTAAACTCCTATATAATAACATTTTAAAGGCGCTTCTCCATACTAACTCTTCTTATTTATCACGGTCTACAGTGTGTTTTGCAATCAGTCATTGATTTGCTTATAAAAGCTGCAAATTGCCAACATTTCCAATTGCACATCTTCATATTGGCTCCATTTTATTTATTTAACGGACATTAATCATTTTAAAAGTTACACATTTACTTCATCACATCATCTTTCAGTAAAACTTTCACAATCAACTCTGTCTTGGTTCTTTAGCTGTTGTCCTTATTGCACACAATGTACAACACCCGACACAAATGGAGTACAGCAAGCTTGTTTTTTCAAAATAACTATGTTTATGTAAAAATTACAATAGTAATTTTACGATTGTAACTTTTAATCGCTAACAAAGTAGTTGACAAACGTTTTTACATTTTAATCCATGATAATAGATTATCACATTACATTATAACTGATGTAAATAAAATGTAATAAAATCTGACAACAAGGTTTACACTCTCTGTAACTCTGTCTGGGGGGGGGGGGGGGTGTCCTACTTGCACTCAGCTGTAATCTGGACCTAATCTCTTGGGTTAATGCTCATTAATGTAGCTGGTCATGCTAAAGCGTTAGCCACTGTTCTAAGATCAGTCCTTGAGGTGATAATATATTTTTAACAGGTGGCAATCCAAAACCTCATCAGTGGCTGGGGTTCTATTCCACACACATATAGCAACACCACACTACATAAGTAATGACAGTAATATCCTTGGGCTAGACTCCCAATTCTAGGGCACTCTCGACTGTCGTTATTGTGATTAAAAGTTGATGTAGGAAAAAAGAAAAGAAAAACTTTTTTTCAGAGTTTGCCACTGATTTTGCGTCTGTGGGACTGGAGGTAGTGTGGCTGCCACACAGCTCCAGGGTCTAGGGGTCCTGAGTGTGTTCTCCCCTTGTCTGCATGGGTTTCCTTCAGGGGCTCCAGTATCCTCTCAAAGTCCAAACCCCATGTTGGTAGGTGGATTGTCTGTGAGAAATTGCTCCCATGCTGGTGTAAAACTGAGTATGTGATGTCTCTGTTGGTCTGTTATCTCTTCTTTTGATCACACATAAATGTTCTCACGCCTGTGATGTCACAGGGTGTGTTTGATCCCCTTTTTTCTTTGTTGTGATCTAGGTTTCCCTCAACGATGAATGATAAACTCTACTGGTGTCAGAGATTCACTCAGTGCTGGACACTAAACTGATTTAAAAAGGCTGTTAGCTGATTACACACAGCTCATAATAATGCTGTTATATTTTTCTGTCACACACATGTGAGGTAACCTTTAAATTAACAATGAAACAACACACACAGGTATAATATTGAAAACAAAACGTACTCAAATTAAATATGAATTTCACGTTTTTATTGGCCGTAATCCTAGGACTAAAAGGTACCAGAAAGTGGAGTCCACTGAAGTCATGTTTTTCTGTGGTGGGTTTCACGACCGTTTTAAGAATTCCAGTTTGATTCTAAGCTGGATTTCTGTAGGATAAAATATAAACTGAATAACTGAATTAAAATTGACATTGTTGTTGTTTCAGGAGCTTTGGAGGTCTCCCAGAGGAGTCCGTTTGCCTGCTGGTTCAGTTCTATGTTGTACTGTTTTGGAGGAGCCATTTTGTCTGGGATCATCATGTCCGAGTCCCCGGTCGCTCCACTGGCCAACAGCACCAACGTCCTGCTTGCATCCCTCATGTGGTCAGTAACGATCCACACCAGAGCTTTAATAAGACCTAATTTGTTTTATGTTTTTGTCAAACTAGCCCTGTGGCTTGTATGAGGGCACAACCAGGAATATAGACCTGGAGTCTGAACCTGTGACAGACTACTGATAAGTTATGTACTGTATGTGAACTACACTTAAGACCTTAAAAATGGCTATTACTATTTTTGAATAGGCTACTGGATTTAGGTCCATATTTACAGATACATCCCACATCAGAATCTACACAATCAAGGCTTTTAAGTGATTACTGAACACTTCCACTCAGTTTGAGTGAGGTGTGGAGTTAATAAGCTAGTGTTTTTTTTTTCAGACCGTGTGGTGAATACGGCAGGACAACCAGAAAATAAATAAGAATAACAGAATCTGCCGAAAAGAATGGTAAAAGACAGTCAGAGTTGTCCACGAATACACGAGTCACATGACTGGTGTTTGTGTGTTGTACGGTGCTGTGCTGCCCCCTCGTGGGCGGAAATAACAGGACAACTTCTAAGCGGACCGTACTGAATAAACACTTGCAGACCAATGTGGAGGAGGTATTTCCGGTATATGGTTCTTTTAATGGATGTGAAAGCTGCACAGTATAAATTGTTTATATCAAATAGCATAAATATTCTCTTTTTTGTTTATTTTTTTTTAATTTCCCTGTTTTTTCCCCACATTTTTTTCTGTTGCCCATTCTTTCAGTGATTTTAAACTCCAGTCACACTTGATGCCCTTTGAGAAGCGTGAAGCCAACCACAGCTTCTTTTCAAACTGCAGTTAACACAACACCCCAGGACAGCTCAACATGTTGGGAGGAGAACACTAACTGTCCAGATTTGTTATGTTAGTTAATAGATAACTAAGCTGACATTGTGCTGAGTGATGAGTGGAGAGAGAGGGCCATACTACCCAGAGAGAGAGAGAGAGAGAGATTAGACTCAGAAGCCCGTTTTTACATATTTTGTTTGATTGAATTAATGGAAGGACTGAGTGAGTCAAAGTCACTGTTCTTTTTTCCTTTAACAGTAAGTAAGCACACGGTTGACCTCAAAGAACATCCTTGTGTTTGCCTCTGAAAGCATCTGGAGACTGGAATCTTTTTATTAAGATAAAGAGGGACACATTAGAATAGATTTAAATGGCCTTCCTCATCAAGTTGTGTCAGCCAAGGCCTGCGTCTCTTTCTGCGGTCATGAAAAATAGGAAAAAAATGAAAAACATAAGAACTGTTCCTCTGTTTTTGTCCCAGTGTCACGCACACTTGCATGAGTGCCTCTGATAATTAATAGCTAGCGTTGGAAATTATGCTAATGGACAATTAAATGACCAGTTTCAGTGCTCTAAGAGATGGAGATGGCTAATTAAGCAATTAGCCGTACCCCTGAACGCTGTGTGTGTGTGTGTGTGTGTGTGTGTGTGTGTGTGTGTGTGTGTGTGTGTGTGTGTGTTATGGATGATTGGCAATGCAGACTGGAAGAATCTGAGCAGAAATATTTCTCATTCTGCAGCTGCTTATTTTTGTCTAAAACAGATTCCAAAAAATTTCACTGATTCTAAAACTACATAAGCCTCAGTGCCCCCTAAACCACCTTAAATAATTATATTCTAAGCCTAAAATGGACAGCTCTCATTTTACTATATATTAAAGACGTCGTTCACAATTGTAATAAATTGGTTTGCACTCTGGAAACCGGTCGAGGGGGTTTACACTTTGTATGTAAATAAATGAAAAAACAAACTGGTTCGCTCCGGTATGCTAGGCTCGTTCTCTCTCTCTCTCTCTCTCTCTCTCTCTCCTCTCTCCTCTCTCTCTCCTCTCTCTCTCTCTCCCTCTCTCTCTCTCTCCCCCTCTCTCTCTCTCTCTCTTCTCTCTCTCTCCCCCCCCTCTCTCTCTTCTCTCTCTCTCTCTCCCCTCTCCCCCCCCCCTCTCTCTCTCTCTCTCTCTCTCTCTCCCCCCTCCCCCCCCCCCCTCTCTCTCTCCCCCCTCTCTTTCTCTCTCTCTCCCCCCCCCCCCCTCTCTCTGCTCATGGCAAAAGCATCTGGAGTTGTTTTAGACAACGGAGAGAACTCCAAACGTTTTGCTCATTTGCTCAGGTGGGTAATATTGACTTATTTTTGCTGTTTCAGGAGACAGCTAACTGCATTAGCGACAGTGCTACAAAACTAAACAGCTCGAGTTACACATGATTGTCTGTGGCAATTCAAACGATGAACAGACAAATTACATCTCAGCCACATGCAAACTACAGTCATTATTTTCCCTCAGACACGCCGTTCCACCTTAAAAGTTGCAGAGCTTAGAGCTGTGTTACCCCAGAATGTCTGTAGATGGTGCCTTTTAAGTTTATGATTATGTTTTCAATTTTCTAATGAAATCTATTTCACTGTCACTGTCACACAGCTCCAGGGTCTTGGGTTTAATCCAGTCTCTAGTCTGTGAGGAGGTTAGTGTGTTCTCCCTGTATCGGTGTGGGTTTCCCAAATAAATAGTTTGTAAGTGGGTGGGCTGTGTGAGAATGTGTGTGATGGACTGGTGCCCTGTTCAGTGTGTTACACCTAATGATTCTGGATGTCGTCCTGACTCACTGTGACCAGTATGAAGCGGTTAGGGAATAAAAATGTTATGTGCTTTAGGGACAGTAACAACATATGAGTCTTAAAAGCACAGCAAAAGCAACTACTTTTAAAGGTGTGACCGCCGTAGATGTTTATCTGCTCTCGTTTTGTTTCTCTGCAGGTATCTGGTGTTCTACTCTCCTCTGGACATGGTTTACTCCTGTGCGACCGTGTTTCCAGTGCGGTTGATTCTGACTGGGATGAAGGAAGTGACGAGAACCTGGAAGGTCCTGAGTGGCGTCACACAGGCAGGAAAAAAATACACAGACGGCCTTTTCGTCATGATCGCAGTGGGCTGGGCTAAAGGTACTGAGGTTATGACTCTTAAGGTGTAACATCCAAGGCTTCTCTAAAGAATACGGGTGTTTTCTTATCCCAAAGAAATGAAAAGTCTTTAAGTACGCTGGCGTACACCGATTAACTTTTTTATATTATGAGGAAATATAAGAAATTTTGGGTGGGATTCCCCTGTGAATTGATAGGAAACATGCATTCAGTTAGGCAGACATTTTCCAGTGGTCTTATTTAGGATGATTATACTGTCTTTGTAGTTGAAGAACAGAGGAAAGGTCTCTCTCACAAACACACACACATTCTGTCACATTCTCAGTAAAGAAAGAGAGACACTTTTATGATTGCACACTGATTACAATATCCGATGACGCTCATACCTCAGCATTCATCCCTCTTCTGGGGGTACGGCTCTCACCTGTGATTATCCTCCATGTGAAACACCATCATTGTGTTTGTAGCACGGCATTTTACTTTCTTTTTTTTTTTTTCAAACTTGGAGTTGTTTTTCACATTTCCCCCCTCACACCCTTTATTAAAATCATTAAGCAATTCACCCACTGTCCCTCAATTACAGCTGGAAAAATGTTTGAAATACCAGAAGGTCGAGGTGACTCTCATTAGAGTGGAAAAGGACAAACGTGTGCTCTGAAACACAAAGCTTTAAAAAAAATAAATAAATAATACACCAATATAAAATCTGATTGTAATACTAACATACAGTACTACACTACAATATTAAAACACAATACAGTCCTGCAGATCAATATTAAAACACAATACTCCACAATACTAAAATAATAATAAATAATAAAATATGATGCTAGACAATGCAATACTACACGATACAATACTTTTGTACTATATATTTATATATGTATATTATTGTACTATTGTACAATAATAAAACACAGTACTACATGGTACAGTACTATTGTACAATAATAAAACACAGTACTACATGATACAGTACTATTATATAATAATAAATCACAGTAGTACACGATACAGTACTATTGTACAATAATTAATCACAGTACTACATGGTACAGTACTACTGTACAATAATAAAACACAGTACTACATGATACAGTACTATTGTACAGTAATTCATAACAGTAGTACACGATGCAGTACTATTGTACAATAATAAAACCCAGTACTACATGATACAGTACTATTATACAATAATAAATCACAGTAGTACATGATACAGTACTATTGTACAATAAATAATCTCAGTACTACATGATACAGTATTATTGTACAATAATAAAACACAGTACTACATGATAATAAATCACAGTACTACATGATACAGTACTATTGTACAATAATTAATCACAGTAGTACACGACACAGTACTATTGTACAATAATAAAACACAGTACTACACGATACAGTACTGTTGTACAATAATAAAACACAGTACTACATGGTATAGTACTACTTTATAGTAATAAAACACAATACTACACGATACAGTACTATTATACAATAATAAATCACAGTATTACATGATACAGTACTATTGTACAATAATTAATCACAGTAGTATGCGATACAGTACTATTGTACAAAAATAAAACAGTACTACATGGTACAGTACTACTGTATAGTAATAAAACACAATAATATATGATACCGTACTATTATACAATAATAAATCACAGTACTACAAGATACAGTACTATTGTACAATAAATAATCACAGTACTACATGATACAGTACTATTGTACAATAAATAATCACAGTAGTACACGATACACTACTATTGTACAACAATAAAACCCAGTACTACATGGTACAGTACTACTGTATAGTAATAAAACACAATACTACATGATACAGTACTATTGTACAATAAAACCCAGTACTACATGGTACAGTACTACTGTATAGTAATAAAACACAATACTACACGATACAGTACTATTATACAATAAATGCAGTACTACATGATACAGTACTATTGTACAATAAAACCCAGTACTACTGTACAGTAATAAAACACAATACTACACGATACAGTACTATTGTACAATAATTAATCACAGTACTACATGATACAGTACTATTGTACAATAATAAAACACAATGCTACACGATACAGTACTATGGTATCTTACAAAAAGACTGCATTCAATGATATAAAATGCAGTGCTACTATGCAATACTAAAATAAAATAATAATACATTACTAACAAGTACTAACTAATATAATACTACAGTAGAATACCACAATACAGAAAGAGTACTACATTTAATACTACATAAAATACAGTACTAATGTGCAGTAATAAACAATACTATGTTTAATACTACATAAAATACAGTAATAGATATAATACTACAATGTATACCTAAGACTCTTATACATAAGGATACTACAGTAGAATACTTCATTAAAGTAAAAACACATTTTCTCTGTGTCAGAGTGGGTTTGCCCTGGATGCTCCAGTTTCCTTCCACAGTCGAAAAACCTGTGTTGGTAGGTGGCTTGGCTGTGCGAAATTGTCCACAGGTGTGTGTGTGAGTACTATGATGATGATGATGTTGATGGTGATGATGACAAGGTTAATGGCGTCAGTGAGTTTCCTAATGTGCTCTGTCATCTTTTAAGGCGGTTGGAAAGCAGTCATTGGGGAAGTTATAAAAAAAGGTGGTTTACAAGCAGCCTTTATTCGACTGGGTCATTTTGGTGGAACTTTCTGTACCCACTGAACTATGTCTCGCTAAATAGCGACATGATAACTTTAATGCTTTGTTTGTGTGATAATTTAAGGGAATCTTCCCCCTAAAGACCCTCTTCAGTGTATTGGAAATGGTGGAATTGCAGTAGTATGTCATGCCACTTCATTTATAAAGTACAGAGTACACTTAATGGGTTTAATGATCCTAATAGTGTTTCACTTAAGGCGGTCTAATTCAGTTACGTCTCTAATGTTGCTACTTTAAAGTGGAGCTACTGTTTTTTTCTTTAAACCTTTACTGGGTTTTAGGTTTTTCTTGTTTGTTTGGAATGTATTTTTCATCTCTCTCTCTCTCTCTCTCTCTCTCTCTGATTAGGTGCTGGTGGTGGTCTAATGAGTAATTTCGAGCAGCTGGTTCGAGGCGTCTGGAAACCAGAGACCAACGAACTGCTGAAGATGACATAGTGAGTTTTTACTCTCCTAATAAGGTCAAATATTCTAAACCCTACTCTAAAAATTTTAATAATATGTATTTGGTTCCTTAAGGCAAATTTCAATATATGCACTTAAATAAATACATTTTTGTAAATAATATATTTGTATGTGAAGAACCTTTGTGAAGTTTAGAACAGTTCAAATCTGGTATAAATGAAGGAAATATGCCAAATTTCCATACATTCCCACTTCTCATTTGCTCAAATGTCTCAGATTGGGTTCCTTCCAGGTTACAACTCTCTGATGGATGGCTCCTCTAAAGCCACAGTCGTAGAAAACAACAGCAACTGGCATGTTTGGAGGCAGTGGGGTGACTTGGGTGCCATCACTACTACTAGCTGGCTATTAATATTGACTGAAGCAACTTGTTATCACCACTGTTCGGTAGCTAGCAGCCTGCTGTCACTGCTGTTAGCTGCTGCTAATGTCGACAGAGGGAGCCTAGCTCCATCGCTGCAGCCTGGTAGCTATCAGCCTCTTATAAATGCTGCTAGCTGCTGTTAAATTTGACAGAGGGAGCTTGTTTTCATCGCTGCTGCCTGGTAGGTAGCGGACAGTTATTAATGCTGTATTCAAGTGGTGTCCAAAACTGGGAAATATCGGTTTTCCCCTTGTAAATTCGAATGCGTTCGAATGGCAGACAAAGTTATGTTTACCACCACTTCTATCTGTGCTGTACTTTGCTTTCTGTTATGCTGTGTTTTGTTTATCTTTTGGTGTTCTTTGTACTGTCTTTGTAATCACGTTGGCTCTTGAAAGTAACCGTATGAATGTGATTTATAATTATCATGAGGTTAATATAATTTTAGGAATCTTGCCTGAGGACTCGCCTTGGCATGGTGTCACCCAAGCAGGGAATTGAACCCTCTTCTGTTGGATCGAAGCCAGCATTATTACCCTCTACGCAGCACCTGCCACTAGACTCCTCATACTTCCGCGAAGACTTGTTTAGCTCCATTTTATGGATAAAGACATAACTAAAAGCTAGTCCACACATCAGCGCTGCTTGTTTTCTCACATTGGTTTGTTCTCAGTCTCCAGCTCTTAATAGCTCGCCTGCTACGTCTCTTCTCCTCGTTGTTCTTGCCCTGTTCCCGAATAATAGCCACTGAACCGGTCTCTCTTTTGCAGGTGCAGTAATTGCCTTTTGTATTGATTCTTCTGCTCGCTGCGGACGATGCCAGTTGTCATGGTTTCGTGTAAGACGGCTTTTTTCGAAAAGACGGCGCAGAGGAATCCAGCCCGCAGAGACGCTGTTAAACTAAAATAGAGAGCGCTGACCTCAGGTCAGATATTTCTGCTCTGTATAATAACATCATTTAGGATGCAGAAGATGAAGGCTGGTCCCAGATCAGTGCAGTTAGGGCTTCATCAGGGCTTCATCCGTTTTTATTTAAAAAAAGATCTGTGGTTTATCTATGTGCCTGGAATCAGTTATGACTGTTTCCAAACACTCAAACAGCAGGCAGCTTCAGGGTCTTGGGGTCCTGGGTTCAGTCCTCGCCCCGGGTGAGGACAGTAGTTTGTAGACCCCCATATTACTAGTGATTTCAGCCATTATAAGGTGCACTCCCTGTTGGATGTTCAGTTGTGCATACAGAGCAGCTGCACATTAGCCTAAGGCCACCATGCCCTTTGCCAAAAGTCCACCAGGGGGTCGTAGCATTTACTGTACGTGTGCATTGTAAAACCATATCTAACCTGTGTGTTGACAGCCCAACTAAAGTCACTCTGATTGGGGCAGTGCTCTTCGCTCTGCAGCAGTGTCGCTACCTCCCCCTGCAGACCCCAGAACTCATGCTCATCTACACAGTCTTCATCGTCGCCATCAAGGTCTGTAACCATGGTGTAATCTTCACGTTCCCTCTGACTGAATGAGTGAGTGGTGTGAATGGATGATGGTGAAATCTGTTCTCTCTCTGTGTTCAGTCTCTCATTTTTCTTTCTTTCCATTGTTCTTGCTACAGTCTCTCTCTGTCTCTGTATACTGACTGTACAGTATTTAGGGTGTACTGGGTATACTGAGAGTAATGTGTGTACTGAATAGGGCTTAACAATGGCGCAAGAGGTTCCAGGGATCATCCCTCATCTCGTTTTTACTGTGGGAACTGCCCCCCTAGTTTCAGTCCCAAGCCTGAAACTGGAATGGGAAGGTTACGTCAGGAAGGGCATCTGTCGTACAAGTTCAGTTTGACCCCTCACTGGCGCTCCTGGGTATTTTTAGTGTATTTGGTAAATTGAGTGTAGTGGGGGCTTTCCAGACAGGAATACTGAAGATTGATGATACTGGAAATGTGAAGGATATAAACATATTCGGAGATGTTGTGAGTATTTTGAGGAGTTGATGTGAGTTGAGAGTGAATGGTGGTGTCATTATTGGAGCGATAGCGAAGCTCTGGCTGATATTTCATTCCTCTTCATCCCGTCTGATCTCCTCGGCCGTGTCTGATCTCGCCGATGTGCTCGTGCCGTCGCTGTGACTCACCCGTCCTGGCTCTTGCCGCTTCCACCCGTCTTTTGCATCATTTTCGTCTAATTGCATCACTCTTCTTAAACCGAGCAAAAGTCTTCTGCTCTTAACAAGGCATTACCTCATCTCTGTGTCGGCCTTATCTCTATTTTTAGAGCGATGTCTCTCCGTTACCTGAGAAACCAGCCACCGTACTTTGACCTCGCTTCTCCCTCGCCGCTTAGTTAGGAGGGCTTTTCTACCAAACCTACATTTACATGCTTTTCAGGCTTATTGTCTTCTTTAAAATGGCGCTAGCTTCACTCTGATGAAGGCTGCAGAGGGTTTTGAAGTTCTGAAGAATTTTTCATACACACCCTTCTCTCTCTCTCTCTCTCTCTCTCTCTCTCACTACTCTCTCTCTCTACTCTCTCTCTCTTTTTTAATTATATATTTTTTGTTTTTGTTATTATTATAATTAAAGCTATTACTGTTTATTCAGTTTTTTATTTCATTTTGGAGCATTGTGTTCTTAAAAGTATTATGAAAATAAGGCTATTATTATTTATTATTATTATCTCTGCAGTTTCTCCTCTCTACTAGTTTCTCTCACTCACTACTCACTCACTCACTCTCTCTCTCTCACTCACTCACTCACACTCTCACTCTCTCTCTCACTCACTCACTCACACTCTCACTCTCTCTCTCACTCACTCACTCACACTCTCACTCTCTCTCTCACTCACTCACTCACACTCTCACTCTCTCTCTCACTCACTCACTCTCTCTCTCTCTCTCACTCACTCACTCACTCACTCACTCACTCACTCACACTCTCTCTCACACTCACTCACTCACTCACTCACTCACTCTCTCACACTCACTCACTCACTCACTCACTCACTCACTCACTCTCTCTCTCGCACTCACTCTCTCTCACTCACTCACTCACTCACTCACTCACTCTCACTCACTCACTCACGCACTCACTCTCTCTCTCTCTCTCACACTCACTCACTCACTCTCTCTCACTCACTCACTCACACTCTCACGCTCTCTCTCTCATACTCACTCACTCACACTCACTCTCTCTCACTCACTCACTCACACTCTCACGCTCTCTGTCTCATACTCACTCACTCACTCACACTCACTCACTCACTCACTCACTCTCTCTCACTCACACTCACTCTCTCACTCACTACTCTCTCTCTCTCTCACACTCACTCACTCACTCACACTCACTCACTCTCTCTCACTCACACTCTCACGCACTCTCTCTCTCTCTCACACTCACTCACTCACTCTCTCTCACTCACTCACTCACACTCTCACGCTCTCTCTCTCATACTCACTCACTCACTCACACTCACTCACTCTCTCTCACTCACTCACTCACACTCACGCTCTCTCTCTCATACTCACTCACTCACTCACACTCACTCTCTCTCACTCACTCACACTCTCACGCTCTCTCTCTCACACTCACTCACTCACTCACTCTCTCTCACTCACTCACTCACACTCACGCTCTCTCTCTCATACTCACTCACTCACACTCACTCTCTCTCACTCACTCACTCACACTCACGCTCTCTCTCTCATACTCACTCACTCACTCACACTCACTCACTCACTCTCTCTCTCTCACTCACTCACTCACACTCACGCTCTCTCTCTCACACTCACTCACTCACTCTCTCACTCTCTCTTTCTCTCTCACACTCACTCACTCACTCTCTCACACTCTCTCACACTCACTCACTCTCTCTCTCTCACACTCACTCACTATCTCTCTCTCTCTCTCTCTCTCTCACTCACTCACTCACACTCTCTCTCTCTCTCTCTCTCTATCCCCACTCGCCATTCTTCCTTTCTTCTAGTTTCCATCTACAGCGACTCTCTTTTTACAGTCTCTTGATCTGTCTGTGTAGTATCTCTCACTTGTTTTCCACACTTCTCACCTCCGTTCCCTTTCTCTCTCTCTTTCTGTTGTAGCCCATTTCTCTCATTTTCCAAATTGCATTTAAAGCAGCTGTTTGAAAAACAATGTTTAATCTCTCTCTCTCTCTCTCTGTAGGCGAGGATGATGATAATGGGCTCCTCTTCGTCTCCGTTCGCTCCGGTTGAATCTGCACTTTATCGGACGCTGTTTGCTCGACCTCTGACCTACTCTCCCCTGACCAACCAGAGCTCAGCTCCTTCTTGTTCCTCAGGTCCGGATGACAATCGCACACCGAGTGTTCCGAACGGTTCGCCCAAAAGCGAAGAGCCGGAAAAGTGCGACAGCGCAAAAAAGACAGACTAGCTCCGGCGGGACCACTTGTGTTGGGTTTGCTCTGTAGTGGGTGTCATGGTCGGGTTAGGAATCCCATGTCTTTGCTCTTTTATTTTTTGGAACAGAAATCACGAGGCTCTTGAAGCGCTGCTGCTGCGGGAGGTGTATTACAGGGTTGAGGTTTGGTAGTAGACCTGCCTTCGGTGCACAGATGTGTGAGCTCATTTGTAGCATGGATGTAGCATTGTTCATGTGTTAAATGACCTTGTGACTCTGGTGAAATAGTGACTTAAAAACATCCTGTTCACAACTGTCACAGTTTAGATAAAGAATTCCTAATAAGGGCATGACACTCCCACCACAGTGACCACACAACTTCAGTGCTTCTTTTTCCAGTCTCTCTCTCTCTCTCTCTCTCTCTCTATCTCTCTCTCTCTTTCTCTCTACCCCCACTGTGATTCTTTCTCTACGACACTTTCAGCATGCGGAGTAAAAGCAGTAGAACTACTCCCTCATGTAGCGCTATACTTCTCTTTTTTAACAGGTGGCTGGCACTTTGGTAACGTTACCTCTCAAACTTTAAATGAAGCATTTGAAGCCTGTGCTTTAAAATCCAGAGGATATTTTTATTGTACATATGGTTTGGATGTGTACATTTTTCCAGTTCTGAAACATTTCTGATTTTACAAAGAAAAAGTTATATTATTGTGATTATATTTTATATTATTTATATTCACTTAAGAATGTAATGAATTGCTGTACTTTGCTGTGTTTCCACTATAAATGACCTGAAATTACACTGAGAAAAAAAGTTAATTATTTGCGCTTATTTTGTACGTCATCTTCTTTGAACATCAGAATCCCATCGGAATGCCTTCGCTGATCAACTGCATCTGAAGTACTGATACGAGGTGATGAAACTGCCAGTTAAAGCTGCACTATGTAAGTTTGGAGAGTTGGCGACCTCTCTGGTGGAAATATGTCACTGCATGAAATGTGAGGAAGAACATTTGGCAACGTGGGTTGTGCTGCAGTCAGTTTGTAAGAGCGGAACAGTGGCGGATGCTGGTCTTTCAAGGAGGGGAAGCTCAATTTCGGTCTACATCATAAAATGTGTTGGTTTACTTATAGGTAATAAACTACCCTCCGTTCCTTTTTAAGAAAATGATCTGTGACCCTGTCGTACCAACAAGGCGTCTTTTCCAGGGACTTGACTAGTGTCCTCTCAATGGCCAGCAGAGCTAGGCTGCTTAAACGGCCTTGGCCCATGTGAAGTGTGTCCGCCTGTGCTCCCACGGATCTTTACACCAAAGGATCGCTGATTCGCTCATTTCGCTGTCAATCAAAAAGGGATTCAGCCTCAGACAGATCATCCAATCATCATGCAGAAGCTGAGCGTCCGGGCCAGCCGAGGCCAGCCCACTGCCCCATAGACCCCCAGAGATGCCGAGCGTCCGATGGGCGGGACAAAGCCCAGCATTTATCCAATGTTTCGCTGCTTCGCTGTTGAACTCTGTGGATGCTCAGCGTTTACACTGTTTAAAGCACTGTGAAACTGCGGGAATGATTGAGAGGAAAGCAGCTTATGATATCCCTATGTAAAAGCACCTGAAGTGGTTTGAAGACGATCTGATCTGCCCTGATGGCCCTGGCAGATTGACTGTCTCAGGCTTTGCAGGGTGATCCCAGCAGCAGAAAAATGAGTTTTAGCAGATATTTCTTGTTCGACTCAGTAATGTAATGTCTCTCTATTTTAACAAACAAATCTCATGTAGTGCAGCTTTAAAATCTCTCAGTAACACACTTTGTATATGTTATTACACTTGTGAACAACACCTGTGTATTACTCTCAAATCCATGACAAAACTAGAGGAAAAACCGGCATCCTCTGGAGAGAGAGAATTCAGAGCTGACGTTCTTCTTCAAAACGTTTTCGGTCGTTTGGTGGAAAAATGTCCACCAGACTGTCTAGAGTCTGTCGGCATCGGACTCACTCCTGAATAACAAACAAATCTCCCTCTCTTTCTGTCCCTCACTTTCCTCTGTTTTCCCTCTGTCCTTTTCTCCTATTTTTGTTTTCTCAATTTATTTCTCCCTTTTTAACTTTACTAGACAACAGTGGATCAGAAACTAACGACCAATGAGTAGCTATAGGTAGTGGGAGGGTGGCGTTTCAAATAATGTGGCCAGTGTGTGGCAATAGAAGACGGGGTGTTTCTGATAAAGTGGCCAGTGTGTGTCAGTAGAGGGGGGGTGTTTCTGATAAAGTGGCCAGTGAGTGTCAGTAGAAGGGGGGGGGGGGGGTGTTTCTAATAAAGTGGCCAGTGTGTGGAAGTAGGTGATGGGGTGTTTCTGATAAAGTGGCCAGTGTGTGTCAGTAGAGGGGGGGTGTTTCTGATAAAGTGGCCAGTGTGTGTCAGTAGAGGGGGGGTGTTTCTGATAAAGTGGCCAGTGAGTGTCAGTAGAAGGGGGGGGGGGTGTTTCTGATAAAGTGGCCAGTGTGTGGAAGTAGGTGATGGGGTGTTTCTGATAAAGTGGCCAGTGTGTGGAAGTAGGTAATGGGGTGTTTCTGATAAAGTGGCCAGTGTGTGGAAGTAGGTGATGGGGTGTTTCTGATAAAGTGGCCAGTGTGTGGAAGTAGGTAATGGGGTGTTTCTGATAAAGTGGCCAGTGTGTGGAAGTAGAAGAGGGGGCGTTTCTAATAAAGTGGCCAGTGTGTGGAAGTAGAAGAGGGGGCGTTTCTAATAAAGTGGCCAGTGTGTGGCAGTAGAAGGGGGGTGTTTCTAATAAAGTGGCCAGTGTGTGGCTATTGAAGAGGGGGCGTTTCTAATAAAGTGGCCAGTGTGTGGAAGTAGAAGAGGGGGTGTTTCTGATAAAGTGGCCAGTGTGTGACAGTAGAAGAGGGGGTGTTTCTGATAAAGTGGCCAGTGTGTGGAAGTAGGTGGTGGGGTGTTTCTAATAAAGTGGCCAGTGTGTGGCTGTTGAAGAGGGGGTGTTTCTAATAAAGTGGCCAGTGTGTGACAGTAGAAGAGAGGGTGTTTCTGATAAAGTGGCCAGTGTGTGGAAGTAGGTGGTGGGGTGTTTCTAATAAAGTGGCCAGTGTGTGGCTGTTGAAGAGGGAGTGTTTCTGAAAAAGTGGCCAGTGTGTGGAAGTAGGTGGTGGGGTGTTTCTAATAAAGTGGCCAGTGTGTGGCTGTTGAAGACGGGGTGTTTCTGATACAGTGGCCAGTGTGTGGAAGTAGGTGGTGGGGTGTTTCTAATAAAGTGGCCAGTGTGTGGCAGTAGAAGAGGGGGCGTTTCTGATAAAGTGGCCAGTGTCTGGAAGTAGGTGGTGGGGTGTTTCTAATAAAGTGGCCAGTGTGTGGCAGTAGAAGAGGGGGCGTTTCTGATAAAGTGGCCAGTGGTTTTGTCTACTGCAGTGGTCAATGTGTGAACTTAAAAAGGGTCCGAGTGTTCCTTGAGGTCTGTCGATGAACTGTAATGCTGCCACTGTGTGTTGTGCTGTAGGAGTCCCACTCCATGGGACAGGCATTAAACGAACAAATTACAAAGGATAATCAGAGCTTATGTTTGCTAATAAGAAACAAACACAAGGCGTAATCACATTTCCTTGTGTGGCGAGGGGCAATAAGCGCAGAAATCCCGCGCTTTCAGCCGAGCTGCCGCTTTAATTACATCATCATGAGCCCAACATTCAGTACAATGGAACCAGAGAGCAGCCAAGATCCAGGGAACAGCTCCAGTCACCGTGCCAACACAGACAGAGGGAGAGGATGAATGAAACTGTATTCAATTTACTGGCTCCACGTCAGAACGATTTTACCCAAAAAAAATCAGACGGCGTACACATGGATACAAAAATATGCAAAGACCAAATGTCCCGTATATTTCAAAAGACACAATTACGTAACACTTATTCACCCTGTTCTTACTGAGGACCCCCACAGAGCAGGTGTGATGTGGTGGTGGATCATTCTCAGCGCTGCAGTGACACTGACCTGGTGGTGGTGTGTTAGTGTGTGTTGTGCTGGTGTAGAGTGGATCAGACACAGCAGTGCTGCTGGAGTTTTTAAACCCCTCTGTGTCACTGCTGAACTGAGAACAGTCCACAGACCAAAAACACTGACAGCGTCCTGTGTCCACTTATAAAGGAGCAGACAACAACTAACAATATACAGCAACACAAGGAGTCTTGGATCCTTGGTGTTGTCCAGTGAACCGGACCCCAGCGCTGTGGGTTTGCTCGGATCAGAGGGAAATATGATGCCTCAGCCCCAGAAACACACAGAAAAGGAGCATTTTCCTGTTTTTAATTTCCTTTAATGTGGGATAACACTTTATTTGAGGCTCCGAGCTCTTTCTGGAGCTTCTTTATCTGGACGCCATCATGGTTCCTGCTGAAGAACCTACTTTTCTTTGGTTACCGCTGGCAACTGCTGAACTGTTCCAGATTAGTTTCACAAATGGGATGATTACAGATGGTTACACCACTGTCCTGTAATAAAGGGGGAGGTGGGTGTTTCCTACCCTCCTCCACAAAATACATAGTGCTGTTCCTGCAGTGCTGAACACACAGTAGCGATGACAATGGCACTATTCAACCTATTACAGCTCAGTGAAGAATCACATTGATTTTGAAGCTGTAATTATAAGGTGAAAATACTACCTAGTGTTTCTTTAAAGGGCTGTATGAGTTCAGCAGGTGTAGGCCCCATAACATACTGATGACATCATGATTGCGCTCAAGACCTTGGGCATGTTCCTAAATGATAATGACCTTAAAAACATGAAAAACAACCCATGAGTCACTAATTCACTCCCACTTTAATTATTTCCTCACTCTTCTTCTTCAATCACTCACTGGTTTATTAAGTCCTTCATTTGATAATTCACATGTTCACTTACACATTCATCTGGTTATGTCTTGGGATCAGAAAGTGTGTGTGTGTGTGTGTGTGTGTGAGGTGGGTATGTACCATCATGTGATGTCCACTAGGGGGTGTAGGGTCCCTCCTGAGTGTGTGATCTGAGGGCAGCTGGTGGTCCCCCCCACCCCATCTCTGAGGAATGGTAGATGCCAAAAGGCACAGGGTGGCACATCCCACAACACACACACACAAACTGGTTTCACTATACTTGTCAGGACCTGAAGTGTCTGCTCTATTGTAGCCAAGGGATACTCCACTTAAACCCTCCCTCAGTAAACAAAACACAAACATTGACCTAAACCTAAATCCAAATTTAACCTCAGTAACCAAAACACAGCCTACTGCTCCTTGGATCCTCCCCCAAAAAATTCATTTGTGGTGCTCTCTTTCTTGTAAGGGCCCTTGGAAAGGTCCCCACTTGTACAAAGCCTCCTGTTGTCTTCTCATTGAAATGATCGTTTGGTCCTCGCCGAGGTAGGAAGACAAGTACAAAGACACACACACACACACACTCAGCTGCAATGAAAGACCACCCAAACCCATCTGCTTTGTCTTTGTCCAGGAAGAGAAGGAAGAATCAAAAGCCGTCAAGAAGGTACAACTGACCACAGAGCAGCAGCGTCCAGTTATTTTCAGTCAACACAGGACAGTGTGGACAAAATGGCCATTAAGACGAAGTGTGAAAAGAGTAATCGCTTGCCATTGCCCTGTCTGCTTTGTGTGGATCTCAGTGACCTCACCGGCTCTTCCACAACAGAGCAGAGGAACACAAAGGAACCGTCCGGTAACTCATCACACTCCAGCTTCTGCAGAGAGAGAGAGAGAGAGAGTGTATCTCCCAACCATTACAGAGACACAGACACGTTCTGACCAATGTCCAGTGTGAGAAAGGCCAGAGAGAAATCGTTCTGTTCATCCAGGAAGAGTTATCCCTCAGTGTAAGACCCAGAAACTCACCCTCCTTACTCTACGTTTACCCCACTTACCACTCTTCCAGCTGATATCACACAATGTCTATGCCAGTTATCATACTCCTAGGCTAGTTGCATCAGCTCTACCCCAGTTACTTTGTAGTGCTTTTCCATTGCATAGTACCTACACTACTCTACTCTACTCCACTCCACTCTTCTTCCACTGCAATGAAATGTAGCCAATGATGTTGAAAAACCTTGTCTCTAACGGGAACAGTGGGCTTTAGGAACCACAACAACCGTCGTGGTAACGTTAAGCGGTGTTTACTCATGGTGTATTGGCGTGTTGTTGTAGTTGTTTGGGACTGAACACAGCTCCGTCATCAGTTCAGACAGATCAGTAGAGTTTGTTCCTTCCTTGTTGCAGCGTCCAGCTCTCGCTGGATTCTTTCGTCGGCCACCGATCCAAGGAGCGTTTGAACCTCTTCAAAAGACCACGGCGTCATTTTACGAGCTGCTGTCGTGAGGCGGATAAAAACAAACGTGATCTCTGCTGCAGCTGGAGATTTTACAGATGGAGAGTTGGTGCTGGTCGTCTGCATATTGTTGTGACTGACAAGTGTCTCTGACCAGACAGCACTCGATGTATGGACAACTTGGCTTGCTAGGAACCACAAGCAAGTTGGTACTGTAAAGAACCCGGTTCCAGGTGCCATATTGACCTAAAAGAAAAGCAAAAACACTTAATAGATTCGAGTACAGTCAAGTAAGGTAGGTACTGTGCAGTGGAAAAGCACCATTACAACATTAGCCCTGATTCCACATTTGTACCCCACTTCCCTTTAAGACTTTTTGCCACTTTTTTTTACTCAAATCAGAGCATTGATACTTCTCTAAATCTTATTCCCATGCTCATGCCCCACTCCGAGCCTTGTTACTCCATTTCTACCCAACCCTTAGTATCAATACCCCATTAGTACCCAAGCTAATTCCCCTACTATACCCCATTCCTTTCCTAATCTCAACATTGATACCCCACTAGTACACACTGTCTAGTCTTATTCCCCTACTCCAAACCTTGTTAGCCCATTACTAACCAAATCTCAGAATTGATGCTCCATTACTACCCAAGGTCTAGCCTTATTCCTATTCCCGTAGACCACTTCTAGCCCCTTTACCCATTCCTAGCATCTCTGTCTGTGTTTTGACTCATCAAACGTCTCTGGGTAAAGGTAGGATGAGAGTAATAATGGTGTAAATTTGATTTTATGCCCAAAAACAGAGCCCACATTGAGAAACAGAAAAGATGCGAGTGCATCAGACAAGCCTAGAGGAACCATTTCAGCAGCGAGGACTCCAAGCTCAGATTGATGTCTGCTTTAAATGCTGTGGGAGCTCAGAAAGCCCACCGCCTGTCATAGAGAGAGGGGGGGTGTTGGGGTGGGGGTGTGGGAGAGGGATCAGACTCACTGGAGAGAGACCCAATATAACATCAGTGACCCCAATTGATTCAAGCACAGCCCTTATCCTCTGGAGAAGGCGTCTGCTGCACAGGCTGGAAGCACGCTATGATAAACTCTTTTTCAATCTTTCTCTCTCTCTCTCTCTTTCTCTTATGTCTCTCTCTCCCTCCCTCCCTCCATCAGCTCTTCTCCTCAGGGTCGTTTCCATCTCCTTAGTTTCTCTCGCTCTCTCTCTCACTCGTCCACTCCAATCCCTTCAATCTCAGTCATCACTCTTCCTCACTTTCGCGCCTCTCTTCTCTCCATCTGGCTTCAGGTTCCAGGTTCTCTTCTCTTTCTCCATGCACTGCTGGTTGAGTTTATCGGTTCCTTAACGTCCAAAATATTTACTCTGATCTCACACCAGCTCTTGGGTGTTATTTTTATTAGAGAACCCACTTTTGTAAATGACAACAACAATCAAAAGGAGAACCACATCAGGAAGGTGTCATCAAGAATTGTCTGAGCCACCAAAGAACCATTTTGTGTTCCCTAAAAGAAGATGTTTGAAGAACCTCCACATCACCAAGTGCTTCCTTCTCTTAGAGAGGTTTCCTCAGTCTTGGTTCCTCTCAGCGGTTCTTCCTGTTGTTCTCAGGAAGCTACTGTTTTTGAGTCTTTGCTCATCTCAGTCATCTTTTTCTGAGGAAGGTTTTACATTTGAAACTTGGTTCTTCTCGGTGGTTCTTTCACTCACGCTAAATGTAGTTCTCATTTTGAGTCTTGGTTCCTGTCAGTGGTTCCTCCTCCTGCTGTGATATACAAATAGTCTGGCAGGAAATACCCTTGGATAACTACCAAGAAATCCTGGGTTCGGTACTAGACGAACTGTGTGGGCCCAAAGGAACTGAATGAAAGGAATCTGCATCTCGTAGATGATCCGAGATCATCTCCGCTCTCTCCTCTGATCTAGAACCCCTGGTGTAGAGTGGTATGGGCTGAAGGGAGATGAGCACTGGAAGGGGAAGGCGAGTTTGTCTGGCTGTCATTAGTATGCTGTCAGGGGTGTGCCGCCCAGGCGAGACATCAGAGCTCGGCAGCCTCAGCAGATAAAGAAGAAGCTATTAATCCCCGGAAGATTACCACAGCTGATACTTTATCCCGCAGTAATACAGCAATACAAGCAGGCCCCTTCCATTTACAACAACAGCCCACGGGAGAGGGGGGAGTTCACCTTCAGTAGCAGGATACTGCAGCCGCGGACACACGACGGCTTTTGGGGAAGGGGTCATTCACCTTGGGCTTCTGCAAGGTCTGAAATAAGGGTATGGCACAGGCACATTATTTTTTTGTACCTGTGCATTTTAAATTGTGACCATGCAGACAAATCTTTGTACCAACAAAATGGCTGTTTTCATGAATTTCTGTTGAAATCCAGACCTTTTCTTTTCGTCAGTTGATCCTCAAAAGATAAAAAAATCAAAAAATGAGAGCATGGATTTAGTCTGTAACCACATTTTTAAAAGGAACAGTTGAAAATAGGGGATTAGAGACAGTGAGACTTCAAAAATATAACTGTAATGGAATACGGTATGAATATAGCCACCACACCCAGGCTTAAGGTCACCATGTCCAATGCCAAGAGTCCACCAGAGGAGTATAAATCTGTCCCGGCACAGTGGTCATAAAACACTACACATTACCTTTGGGATGAGCTGGAGTGACGTGTGTGATACTCACACATCAAAACTCAGACATCCAGCCTCCTGATGAGCATTTTTGAATAACGACCTATTCATTTCCTTTTGGACAGATGTTCCTGTTTTGTACCCGCACTCAATCCGGCCAGAGACTCGACCCTGCTAGCGCATGCTAAAGCCAGGCAGATGTCCAGTGATTCTATGGATGAAGGTCCACCCACGGAGGCCCCTTCATTAACAAAGCTCGCTGAGAATCCTGGACGTATTAGGAATGAGGGCAGATCTGTTGTTTTGTGTAAGTCACAACAAAACCAGAGCCAAAATACAGGAACGGTGCCTGTTAGAACAGAGCGACACAACACGAGAGAAACGTTATGTGGACAATGATCTGCAGTTTGCTTCCTGTGTGGAGAAAGGTCTGTAGAAGCACAATAATCACAGAAATATGCTGTAGTTAAATTCAGGATCTTATCATGTAGCATCTAATCGTCTCTTACAATTTACAACAAGCGTTCGAACTAGCCTCATTAGCTCAAGCTAATACTATGAACCAAAGTTAAATTCACTTGAACCAAAGCAGTCCTTAATAAGTCCAAATCCCTCAAAACACTCTCCTCTTCTGTTTTTCAGAGTGTTAAATAATTGTACTGGTTTATACTTGATGTTTGCTAATTTGTGGCTTGGTGTTTAGCCAGCTAAGTCAATATATGTAGCATGGCTAGCCATGTTAGCTACATAAGTCACCTTTAGATCAACTGCAAAGGGAACTGCACTTTCTATGTAGTTACATTTTTGAGATATAAACAAAGTCTTTGAAAGTGGTTTGGTGTGAAATGCTCCGTTCTAGAGAAAGGTATGAGTCAGAACACTTGACAGCGGTCGTTAATGGAACAAGACGTCTACCTCTAAAAGTTATTACACAAAATGGTTCTCAATCCTGATGTCGGACCACAGTTTGACAGATATGTACCAAAATATTATTATTTTAAAATCCACCCTTGGTGCACAGGTATATGCGGGGCATTATGAGGGCAAGAAGGCTATTTTTTTAGGATGTAGGCTGTAAATCTGCATAACAAAGGCTGTTCTACACACGACTGAGATGAACTCCAGACGTCCTAAATCTGGATCTGCTGCTGGTGTCTGTTCCCGCTCAGATCATGGTGCAACTGATGCTGTGTTTGTCTGGATACCACTAAGTGACTGAAGAACAATGGGTACAATAGGGAGGCAGATGTGAGATGAGATGCTTGGTAACTGTATGAGCCACAGACTAAGCTTTTGGTCTGAATTAGGACACCAGTCGTGCTCCTCCAATGAAAGACCTTTCAAATGCAGAGACAGACTTGTCTATATATATATATATATATATACAGGGCGGCGCGGTGGCCCAGCAGGTAGTGTCGCAGTCACACAGCTCCAGGGACCTGGAGGTTGTGGGTTCTAGTCCCGCTCCGGGTGACTGTCTGTGAGGAGTGTGGTGTGTTCTCTCTGTGTCTGCGTGGGTTTCCTCCGGGTGACTGTCTGTGAGGAGTGTGGTGTGTTCTCCCTGTGTCTGCGTGGGTTTCCTCCAGGTGACTGTCTGTGAGGAGTGTGGTGTGTTCTCCCTGTGTCTGCGTGGGTTTCCTCCGGGTGACTGTCTGTGAGGAGTGTGGTGTGTTCTCTCTGTGTCTGCGTGGGTTTCCTCCGGGTGACTGTCTGTGAGGAGTGTGGTGTGTTCTCCCTGTGTCTGCGTGGGTTTCCTCCAGGTGACTGTCTGTGAGGAGTGTGGTGTGTTCTCCCTGTGTCTGTGTGGGTTTCCTCCGGGTGACTGTCTGTGAGGAGTGTGGTGTGTTCTCCCTGTGTCTGCGTGGGTTTCCTCCGGGTGACTGTCTGTGAGGAGTGTGGTGTGTCCTCCCTGTGTCTGTGTGGGTTTCCTCCGGGTGACTGTCTGTGAGGAGTGTGGTGTGTTCTCCCTGTGTCTGTGTGGGTTTCCTCCGGGTGACTGTCTGTGAGGAATGTGGTGTGTACTCCCTGTGTCTGCGTGGGTTTTCTCCGGGTGACTGTCTGTGAGGGGTGTGGTGTGTTCTCCCTGTGTCTGCGTGGGTTTTCTCCGGGTGACTGTCTGTGAGAAGTGTGGTGTGTTCTCCCTGTGTCTGCGTGGGTTTCCTTCCACAGTCCAAAAACACACATTAGTATGTGGATTGGAGACTTAAATGTGTTGTAGGTGTAGGTGAGAGTGAATGTGTGTGTGTGTGTCATCCTGTGAAGGACTGGCACCCCCTCCAGGGTGTGTTCCCACCTTGCGCCCAATGATTCCAGGTAGGCTCTGGACCCACCGCGACCCTGAACTGGATATATATATGGATTTAAGCTGTAAATGACACACTGTTTAACTCGGTAATGGACCACACCTTGCAGTGGAGACTGTGGGACATACAGAGGAAGAGCCTTGAATGTTTATGTTCTTCCGAATTTGAATTTTATGTTCTTGCAAATTTGATTCTTCCAAGTCTAGAATAAACCTGACAGAGAAGACAAGACGAACTCCAGACGACCTAAATCTGGGTCAGCCCATGGTGTCTGCTCCTGCTCAGATCACTGTGCAGCTGATACTCTGCACGTCTGGATAGCCCAGTGAGTGAAGAACAATGGGCACAATAGGGAGGCAGATGTGAGATGAGATGTTTTGTAACTGTACGAGCCCCAGACTAAGCCTTTGGACTGAATTAAACAGAACTAAATCACCGATGGTGATCCTCCTTTGGGAATCCTTTTAGGCTTGTCTTGTTTCTGGGGCACAGAAGTGAGGAATGCTGTGAAGGACGTAATGAAGTGCTTGAATCTGGGCATTCTCGTTTGTCTGGATGACAGACCAAACCCAGTCGAGGGAGAGAGAGATGAATGAGCTTGAGAGATGGTTTCAGAAGCTGCTCCCGAGGCTCGTATGTCCCTTGGTAAATGACTAGGCAGATAGTGTTACCATGAGAACAGCAGAGCCGGCCATTGTGCGATGGGAGTGGAGTGGCTAAAGCAGCCATCTGTTCCAGCCTCGCTAACTCTGGAGGACAGCAGCAGAGTCCTAATCCTCACTCATATCACAACACTCCCTCCATCTCCTGGCAGAGTAGGAGGGAGGGAGAGGGAGAGGGAAATGGAGGGGAAAGAGTGAGAGGGAGAGAGTCAGTAAGGGTTCGGTGGCTGCAGAAGGAGCAGATGGGTGATAAAATGCCGGGTTGCACGAGTCAAGGTTAACGCTGTCCAACTGTTGTTTATGTCGTTTACCTGGGGATGTTCCTGACAGGTGTTTACAAACAGACACATGAGACTGACAGGACAAACACCACCCATCACGCTCACATATGGGTCAAATCTATGCAAACGTGAAGATGACCTTCTGCCAGTTCAGGTATCAACCACATGGAAGTCAATGGTCTGGAAAAGCCCTGTGATTGACGTTTTGGGGCTGTCAAAGACCCAAATTTCATTTATGGGCACTTGATTATTATCTGTATAAGCATATGTTTAAACCAAGACATTATCAATAACTTCACAAACTCTTGTGTGCTAATAGCACCACCTTCTGGAGGATCCACACACTGCCAAACATGTTCAAGTTACAATGAGACTGTGAAATACTTTACGTTCATTATTGTACACCTCATTTAAATGGTGAAGAGAACAGGTCACCTAAGATGTCACACTTCAGAAACCCAGCCGTATTGGAGAATTTGTTCTGCTCTTTAAAGCTGTGTGGAATATTTTATAGGCAACGTCTTTGATTGTAGGGAACTGCAGTTCTCTCTGGTTTGTTTATGTTCAGAAGCACCCTGTCTTTTAATGTGGAACGGTCTGGACTTGTCTGTAAGTTTTTATTCACTATTTCAATTACCACAGAAACTCATTTGTAACTTGAGTTATTTTAGTTTTGTAGCACTTTCGCTTTGTGTTTACTTTCATGCAGTTAGTGCTCTCCGGAATTTAGAGTGGGTTCCTACTTAAATCATTTGAAACAGCAAAAATCTAAATTAAAACACACATATGGAGCAGGAATAAATAAAAAACCTCATCTCTTTTCATGATTTTCAATAACTGGAGGGCTCTCTTTGCTGTTTTTCTGCCACGAGCAGTAGAGAGAGAAAGCCTCTCTCACTCAGTTTTCTGTGGTGTCCCACAGGGGTCCATTCCAGGCTCAATTCTGTTCATTTCATATATAAACAACATTGCATTTATACTGAATAAGAATGTAAGAAGCATTTGTGTGTTTTCTGGGGATTAGTGCTTTGTCTGGTGGTTTCCAGTGGTCAGAGATATAACCACCGGAGCTTAATGTTTTATTTGCCTCCCTATATCATTAAAATGGACTCTACAATTACAGACTGTACTCCATCTGTTGCTCTACATAATTTGTTAGTACCTTTTTGCTTATGATGTGTGGTGGATCATTCTCTGACGTGGTGGTGGTGTGTTAGTGTGTGTTGTGCTGGTGTAGAGTGGATCAGACACAGCGGTGCTGCTGGAGTTTTTAAACCCCTCAGTGTCTGGACTGAGAACAGTCCACCGACCAAAAACATCCAGCCGACACCGTCCTGTGTCACTGATGAAGAACTAGAGGACGACCGACACACACTGTGCAGCGACAGATGAGCTACTGTCTCTGACTTTACATCTACAAGGTGGACCAACGAGGGAGGAGTGTCTCACAGAGTGGACAGAGAGTGGACACAGGGTGTAAAACCCTATTTTCCTTAGTGAATATATAAATGCATAAATAAATAATAATAATGTTGGGTGGAGTGAGTTGCCTCATTTTAGAACGTTTGGATTCTCCTTGAAAAGCTGAAAGCCATGTGTGTTGTCATTACTGCTCCACATTCACGGATGCCCTGCCTCTCAGTGATTTACAAGTGCTTCTCTCTTACCAAGCACTGAAACATCTCGCTTTAAAAGTTACCCACAGATATAAACATCCTCAACATGATGGAGATCTCTGTAGCACTCTTGTTTTAACGAAGAAACCTGTCGGGTTCTCATCCAAAACCCGTCTCTCGGCCCCCACACACTGGTGAGTACTTATACATTCTGATGCCTAAAAAATAGCAGGTCATCCATCAGAGAGGAGACAGCTCAAGGATTGTTTAGGTTGGTAAAATTACACTAGGGAGAGAAAGAGAGAGAGAGAGAGAGAGAGAGAGAGAGAGAGAGGCCTTGTCTTGTCAGGTGTTCAGGAAGAAGCTGAAGGAGAGAGCGCTGTGGTTTGTAATATCAAACTCTACAAGGTCTCCAGCTGCTGTGGACTGAACTCACGGCGGTTACTTATCCTGTCCACCGCCATTTACAGCCAAACCAGTCGACTGCAGAAGAGTACCCGACTGAGGGCTTTGTCTGAACGCTTTTCAAAATGTTCATATAAAAACATGGCTTTCCTGTTCGACCAAAAATGCCCAGAGGACAATTTTATCGCTCAAATTTGGCTCCTTTGTGGCTCAGAAGACATGCCTGTATCCAGATTAAAATGATACTCCCTTCACTTATAGCTTCAAAACTGTCAATGTTCTTATTCGTGGATGACCGTCTCCACTCAGACTCTAAAAGAGACACGTGAGACTTCTGGGATCTCAGAAACATCTGAACGGCAAATACCTGCGCCATTCGTCCCGGACTTTACACAGACTTTATCCCATTGGCGTTGTAGTAAAGACTCATGTCGCATCTGTGAAAGATGATGCTAACGTTCTAGAGATTTCGCTCTGCATGCGCTGCACGGCTTTTTTTTTTTTACCCCACTGTTGGACTCTAAGGGCGGTACGGTGGCGCAGCAGGTAGTGTCGCAGTCACACAGCTCCAGGGACCTGGAGGTTGTGGGTTCGATTCCCACTCCGGGTGACTGTCTGTGAGGAGTGTGGTGTGTTCTCCCTGTGTCTGCGTGGGTTTCCTCCGGGTGCTCCGGTTTCCCACAGTCCAAAAACACATTTTGGTAGGTGGATTGGCGACTCAAAAAGTGTCCGTAGGTGTGAGTGTGTGTGTGTGTGTGTGTTGCCTGTGAAGGACTGGTGCCCCCTCCAGGGTGTATTCCCGTCTTGCGCCCAATGATTCCTGGTAGGCTCTGGACCTGGATTGGATAAGCGGTTACAGATAATGAATGAATGAATGGTGGATTCTTGGCGATGGGCACAATGACCTTAAACTCAAAAGTGGCCAAGATACTCATTACAGAAGACGTCTACAAAGTGGACATACACTGAGTGTTCCACGGCATCTGAAATCCACACAGTGCCCTAGCGAGCGCGCTAATTCATCGGAGCCGATTCCTGCAGCTAGTGGCGAAGGTAAGAAACGTCTTTGTTGTTTCCAACCTTGATCTCGGAGAGAAATCTAACCTTTCACTGAGGCTTCAAGAAATGATTTCCAGCGGTGACAGCTTTGTGTTGGTGTGTGGTTGAGGGCTTTTGCAGGTGTGTAATAAGCAATCTGCTGCGTGTTAGGAAGCGTCTGCTGCTTTTTTTTTTTGCGTCTGCACGTCACGCTCGTCCTGCAGAACGTCCCTAAAAATGCTTGGCCTGGCCTTTCTCGTTCAGGCCTCATTGTTCTCAGCGCCTCGCCGGGGAAGGGATGAGTAAGACGAGGGCAGAGAGGAGGACGGCGGCATTTCTGGTCGCTGTCCATTCAGAGCCTCGAGGGACTAAATGCTGAGGTGTGTACATTTCGACGCTTTCTTTACAGAAGGCTGCTCTGCTCAGCAGAAGCCTGAAACCTCGTCCCTTCCCTTTGAGCAGTGTCAGGACCATCTCGCGCTTAACTTAAAAAGAATATATCGCAGCGCGAAGGAAAAAGGAGGTGGTGTGTTAGGTTGTGTAGTGGTGGTGGGGGGGTGCAGCAAAAGCCTCATTGCGCTCAGGAGAGAGGAGGAAAAAACAGGCTTTGATAAAAGGTTGCATGGTTACAATGGGAAATATTGCTGGCTGTTTCCCATTGGCTGAGCCTTCCCGCGCTCTAAAGCCTGGCTGAATGATCGGCGTGTCTGTTTTTGACAGGTTGGAGATAAGAAAGTGCCCTCAGGTATTAGATGTCATTCCTTTTTTTTTTTGGGTCTGTTTTTTTTTCCTCCTTTCCTTCAGCCGGAGAAAAGCGCTTGGAGTACCTTTCGCAGAAGCACCTTCCCGTGAATAGAGAATTTCACAACAACAAAGCCTTCCCCTCTCATTAAGTCGGCGGCGCTCTGGAGAGCACAATATCTCAGACACATGAGTAATCCCCCCCTGCTCAATCTCGCACTGCGGCAGAATTTCAAATGTCCATAATAACCGAAGTTCAAAACGAAGGGCATGGATACACACGCGTGAGCACGCACACGCACGCTCTCCGGCACGTTCCCTTCGTTCAGGAACGCCGTGGACTTCGCACTGACCCCAGAACCCTCCTCCTCCTTCAGTAGGCAACACACTCGGAGGAGTCACTGGAGATGGACATTGTATCCTGACTGCAGTAGGAAAACATGGCAAAACTACGCATCCAACATGTTTTCTACCAAACGGAGGGGAGTAATACACAATTTCTCCCCCTGTTGCTGCAGTAACAGTCTCTACCTTCCTCTACTCTTCTGAGGATGCTTTAGACTAGATTTTGGAACATTGCTGTGAGGATTTGATGAGGGGCCGACCGCACTTTTATAGTTTTATGGCTCTGTTGCCAATATCCAATGTAATCAAGCAACCGGTGGGACATGGGGTCACAACAGGGGGTGTCGCTGCAGCTCTGGGGTCTTGCGGTGGTCTCTCTGTGTCTGCATGGGTTTCCTCTGGGACCTTCCACATTCCTAAAACACAACCACAGGTTGCTAGGTGGATTAGCTGTGTGTGTGAAGCTGTCCACAGGGGTGTGTGTGAGTGACTGGGTGAGTGTGTAGTGTTGGACCCAATGAGACCCTGAAACAGATGAAGCAGATATGGAAGCAGAATGAATGAACACATGTATTAATGAATGAATGGGTGAATTTGTGTTGTACGTTGACATGGCAACGAGCATTTCCATTCACCGTCACCGTAAAGAGTCTCTGCCGTCAACATTTTCAGAGCAAAACACCTTTGTTTTACGTCTCGGTCACGCACCGATCGGTGGAAATCCTCCTCATCGGCTCGCGGTCTCGTGGTCGTTATTAAACAGTTTCGACTGATACTGCGACACGTCAAATGCTGATGTTTTCTCGACACTGTCCAGCATTAGGGGAAAGCGCACGAAGCCTGTGATGTCCGCCAGCATCTCTGGGCTTTATTGGTAAACCCATTTAGCCACTGCTTTGGAAATATGGAGCGGAGATGTTGGAGTGAGTCAGCACTTTGCTGGAGGATGAATCATTCATCATGGCCGCCTCGGCGTGAAAGAGGTCGATCATGTTCTAATGGAGAACCCTCTGCTGACTCTACAGCCTTACTGTTTTGTGTGTGTGTGTGTAAGAGAGAGAGAGAGGAATAGGAAGTGTGTGAGGCACACAATAAGAATGAGAGAGAGAGAAGAACAGCAGAAGGAAGGAGGGGGGAGGGAGAGAGAGCGAGGGACAGATGTCCTTGAGGTGAAGGTTCCCAGGCGACACCCTCTCCAGTGTGTGTGGTCTCCAGGATATGAGCTCTCCCGCTTCAGGAAGGAACTCTTGTCTTTTAAGCCCATGAAGCAATGAGGCCTGTTCTCATTCTCCAGCACAATCTCTGAGATGTTTTAATAACATTTCAGACAGTCGCTTAAAGAGGGCACCTTTGTACAAAGTTCTGAGTCTTAATGTAACATCTCTGATCTGCTTTGGTCAAAACACCACAAGGATCAAACCCCATAACAGCGGTCTCCCCCTGTATAAACAGCCCTGTTCAGAACGCCTGCACCTTTAAATGATAATGAGCCGCTCGCTGTTCACCCCGACCCCGAGCGAACAGCAGTGAGGAGCGAGGAGAAGAAGCTCTGGTTTTTAGCCGTTTTCGCTCGATTCTCTTTCTTCTCCGTTTTGACTCAGTGCTCTTATTTCTCCGCATACATTGTGTCTGTTTTGCTTTATTTAACCATGTCTTTGGGCCACCATTAGTCCTCAGAACGCTAGCCATAGTCTGCAGATTCAGCGTCACAGTGGAAGTACACACTCCCTCAGTCGACAACAGCTGCAGCAGGGCACCAACAAACACGTGGTTCAGTGAGAGACGTGGTTTACACGACATTAAAGAATCTGACATCACCGTTTGAGTCCAGAAATGTACAAGGTGACCTTTTTTTTTAATGAGGAAGAAGAACCAGACTGCACTCGTAAATTAATGTATGTAATTCTTGACAATGCCATGCTCACGCAGTTAGACGGCTATCCCACTAACCAGGAGGAGAGTAACTTCTGTGCCACGTTTAGCCAAGAAGCTAACACAGCACTTAGCAAACTGGCTAACTACTTAACTGTCAACAAAGATAAAAACAGGGTTTTTTTTTATAGTGTACTCTTTGTAAATATCTAATATTTCAGATGTGTTCTGTCCATATTAAATATTCAGTTTGGCTTAAAATGAAACAAACCCCCAGCTTAATCTACTGAATTATGGAAATGCAGGACATTTCTTAAAAATGGGT
Source organism: Hoplias malabaricus (assembly GCF_029633855.1). NCBI lineage: Eukaryota > Metazoa > Chordata > Actinopteri > Characiformes > Erythrinidae > Hoplias > Hoplias malabaricus. The sequence goes on along the minus strand of NC_089814.1, from coordinate 32,741,346 downwards.
GGGATTCCCCTTTAAGGGAAGTTAATGTACAGAGTGCACTCTGAGCTTTTCGCCTGGTTCTTCTGCTTCACGAAGAAAACCAAGCCAGAAGCACTGACCTCGTCCATTGTTGAACTGTCTGATACACACACTGACTGGAGGCCAGAGAGGGGGAAGAATACAAGAATACATTAGCTCAAGAACAGAGAGAGAGAGAGAGAGAGAGAGAGAGAGAGAGAGAGAGAGAGAGAGAGAAACTGGAGACAGCAAGAGCTTGAGAACATTAGAGAGGGAGCAGGAAAGAAAGTAGAGATAGAGGGAGAGAGAGAGAGAGAGAGAGAGAACATAATGTTAACTCAATGTGATGGAAAGACCTTCCCACTGTGATGGCGATGGACAGAATGAATGAAAGACAGGAATGAAGCACAAAAGCGCAGGAGAGAAAATTCAGTGTAACATGATGGAGGGCCCCCTGCTCCACAGGGCTCTGCCCATTCAGGTGGATAAAATATGGAAGAAACCCCCCGAATCCGGCCGCTGGCGGTCAGATAAAGCTCCAGAAGGGAGTGCAGGGTTTTTGATGATGAACAGAGAATGGCAGGAAGGAAATGGTGCTGTGGTTTGAGGACACATGGCTCTGGAAAGTAAAGTAGATCACGTGGAGCTTTAAAAAAAAAAACAATCATTCATAAAATACACAAAGAAATTTGGACGTTGACCTGAAGATATTAGCAAAAGTCAATGGAAAATCACTTCTGGAATAAGGGTTATTAATAATGGTTTGTCTTACTTTCCCTGCATTCAAAGCCTCTTCTGTGTAGACTTTACACTAGATACTAGAACATTGTTGTGAGGATATGTGGGCACTCAGCCTCATAAATATTAGTGAGGTCAGGTGGTTAGATGATCAGAGGTTGGATGATTATTCCTTGCACTCCAACTCAACCCTTATATTTAATGGAAACTGACTCAAAAGTATTCACAGTCACTGCTCTACAACCCAGGGCATGGGGTTGGTTTAATACCACTCTGGTGGACCCTCGGCACCGGGCATGTTGACGTTAGGCTCATGTGTGGCTGCCAATTGCTTTCCCGATTCATTCCATGCTTTCCTGTGGAGATAATCCAAGCTGAGTGCACATCCACAGTGGGCAGAAAAAGGCACTTTAGCAACATTAAACGTATAATCTAACTGACTTGATTACACAATGACCCAACGTGAGTCCGAATTTCAGCACTTGCCCAAGGACCCTGATGAGTGTGATCCACAAAACATGGCCAGGATGTTTTTTGAAGGTAGTGGCTAAACACATCATCCCTTATAATGGATGCCGTGCCTCCTATAAATCGGAGGCAGAATGTGAGTCGGGACGTGTTCAAGGCAGCCGTCTGCCGTGAGGAGATGATGAAAGCTGAAGAGGGCAGTCAGCCATGTTGGTTTTCTCAGAGGTGCAGAAGCGCTTGTGTAAGCTCGCCGCATTTACCACGCCTCATTACACGGGCAAGGTCAAGGCCACTCTTACCAGGACAAAGAATTAATAGGTAATAAAACTATACAAATGTGTCTCACCTTGTCTGTCAGGGGGCTATTCTCTTTGCCAGGCAGCGAGAAAAAAAAAAGACGGAGCAAGGAAACGGATGTAGACAGCTAAAGCTTGTCTTTTTAAAAGGTCAGCTGGTGCTAGTTTAAGCTGGAGAAGGCTAGCATGGCAGTAATACTTTTATTTCACTGGTAAGATGTACTTGGAAACAAAAGGGTTAATGTAAAAACATCAAAACATGATTGGTGTTTAAGTATATCGATGCAACCAAGCCCCGCTACCATTGGTTAGGTCTTCAGGAGCTGAACTGAAGGCATAACATTTTAGATTAGCCACTAACGCCATTAAAAATGGCCAAAAGGTGCAGTTAAAACCAATAACTATTTATTCACAGCGTGAGAAATATATCTCTCTAGAGTCTAGAACTTTCTGGACATTCTAGATATGTCATGGAGTGTGAAAAAAGAGTAAGTTGTGTAAGTTGTTTGTCAGTGTTGTTGTCCAGAAAAGGAAAACAGCAGCAGCAGCTGTATGTCAGAATATTTACTGAAAGGTTCTCTGTAAAACACATAAATACAATGTATTTATGTTTATTAATGAACAGTGACTATATGTAGAGAATATGTTTAAAAAAACATATGGATTATGTTTTAGAAGTTTAAAATATCAAACTTTTCATGTTCGCAAGTGTTAGCATTATGCTAACATATTACTACAGAACATAAAGGAGTAAGTAGCATTATTGCTGAAATGGGAGTTAAACTTCTTAGACATAGGTCTATGAAAATAGGCAGAACTTGGCTCAGTCTAGTCTAAGGAACTTTGGGAGAAGGTTTTAAAGGTTTTCAGGAAACTAGCATCAATTTTGTGGTGTGTTGTTTTGCTAACTGAAATCTATCTGTTAAAACAATTTGGGGGAGGTGAAAAACACTGTTTTATGTTTGTGTTCTCAGATCCTCAGGAGTCTAGAACAAACTGCTAGCTTCCAAAATGGTATTACAACATAATCACCAGCAACAGACTAAGCTCATGATGTTGTTGACTAAATAATCAGTCAAACAGAAGGCAGAGGAATCTTCCACAGATTAATGTGCTCTCTGCTTATTCGCTATGCTGTGTGTTCACTGGGTCATTAGATTTTTTGTTGTTGTTGTGAAATTAGCTTTGGAACAGCTATATAAAAAAAAAGTGTCTCGGGGTGTAATTTCTATGTTTGTTTACATTCTGTATTTCTATATTTAATTTACAAACTTCTCCCAAAATAAAGTATAGTCAATTATTATTCATTCATTCGTTCATTATCTGTAACCCTTATCCAGTTCAGGGTCGCGGTGGGTCCAGAGCCTACCTGGAATCATTGGGCGCAAGGCAGGAATACATCCTGGAGGGGGCGCCAGTCCTTCACAGGGCAACACACACACACACACACATTCACTCACACCTACGGAGATTTTTGAGTTGCCAATCCACCTACCAACGTGTGTTTTTGGACTGTGGGAGGAAACCGGAGCACCCAGAGGAAACCCACGCAGACACAGGGAGAACACACCACACTCCTCACAGACAGTCACCCGAAGGAAACCCACACAGACACAGAGAGAACACACCACACTCCTCACAGACAGTCACCCGGAGGAAACCCACACAGACACAGGGAGAACACACCACACTCCTCACAGACAGTCACCCGGAAGAAACCCACGCAGACACAGGGAGAACACACCACACTCCTCACAGACAGTCACCCGGAGGAAACCCACGCAGACACAGGCAGAACACACCACACTCCTCACAGACAGTCACCCGGAGGAAACCCACGCGGACACGGGGAGAACACTCCAACTCCTCACAGACAGTCACCCGGAGGAAACCCACGCAGACACAGGGAGAACACACCACACTCCTCACAGACAGTCACCCGGAGGAAACCCACGCAGACAAAGGGAGAACACACCACACTCCTCACAGACAGTCACCCGGAGGAAACCCACGCGGACACGGGGAGAACACTCCAACTCCTCACAGACAGTCACCCGGAGGAAACCCACACAGACACAGGGAGAACACACCACACTCCTCACAGACAGTCACCCGGAAGAAACCCACGCAGACACAGGGAGAACACACCACACTCCTCACAGACAGTCACCCGGAGGAAACCCACGCGGACACGGGGAGAACACTCCAACTCCTCACAGACAGTCACCCGGAGGAAACCCACGCAGACACAGGCAGAACACACCACACTCCTCACAGACAGTCACCCGGAGGAAACCCACGCGGACACGGGGAGAACACTCCAACTCCTCACAGACAGTCACCCGGAGGAAACCCACGCAGACACAGGGAGAACACACCACACTCCTCACAGACAGTCACCCGGAGGAAACCCACGCAGACACAGGGAGAACACACCACACTCCTCACAGACAGTCACCCGGAGGAAACCCACGCGGACACGGGGAGAACACTCCAACTCCTCACAGACAGTCACCTGGAGGAAACCCACGCAGACACAGGGAGAACACACCACACTCCTCACAGACAGTCACCCGGAGGAAACCCACGCGGACACAGGGAGAACACACCACACTCCTCACAGACAGTCACCCGGAGGAAACCCACGCAGACACAGGGAGAACACACCACACTCCTCACAGACAGTCACCCGGAGCGGGAATCAAACCCACAACCTCCAGGTCCCTGGAGCTGTGTGACTGCGACACCTACCTGCTGCACCACCGTGCCGCCCGTCAATTATTATTAGCATTATTATTTTTTTTGTTGTTAAAATTTGCTTTGTTTCTAATAAAGTTGCCAGTGATTGGAAGTAGAAGGGGGGTGTTCCTAATAAAGTGGCTTAATGTATATGGCTTGTGTTTTTTAATAAAGTGATCACTAAGTTTCTAATTAAGTGGCTGGTGTAAGCCTAGGTGTTCTTTAGGAACACTCTGTTATCACGAATGTTATGTGTGGGTGGAGCTTGGCTAAGTTCATACACTGTGTATTGCGGACTCCAACAAAGGCTGCCCAACATTAGTCCTGTTAAATTATCATCTCTTTTCCATGTTTTCCTTTGGCTTTTACAGAATCTATCCCACCACATCACAGCGGTTAAAGCAGTGTGTTTAGATTTCCTCTCATTCCCGTGACACTTTCACGTCTGGATAAACAAAAGGCGGATTTGATCCGCATGCCTCGCTGCTCCCCAATCTCGTGATCTGGTTATTCTAGCTGCTTATTGGAGATTGTTTGCTGTCGAGGAGGCGATGGGATATAGAAGAGTGCCTTATGTATTCACACTCAGATTGCCTGTGTCTCGGTAATAAATAAGAAGCTTTAAGGTGGCGGCGATGGGGAGAAACCTCACAAGCTTTTTCCTCGACGGGCAGCTGGCCTTTGTGTTGCACTTACAGCCATCAAAAATCTCTCCAACAGCAGTAATAACACAGTCCCTTGTCCAGAGCCAAGGAGCCCCCGCTGAACACATTCATTCGGCTTCCTCCGGAGGATCAACTCAGGTGATGAAGCCCCGATGAGGTGATTGGGTCCGTGTATCCCTTGGTCTTCTATTTCTCCAGGATTTGCTGGAGAGCTTGAGCAGATGGGGACAGGCAGATGCAAAGCTTTGATCAGCCATTAAGAAGGCTGGTTATTTTAAAGGAGCTGATACTCTCACTATGTAGTGGATCGAGTCACTATTCTGTCATCCTAGGAATGGAGGAATTTTGGGGTACAAGACACTCAGAATGGAAAAACAAGAAGCCTGACATGGGATTTATATTCAAATCATTTCAATAACAGAACCCAAACTGAGCTTCTTTATCTGTGTAATATTATATATGTAAAACAGGGAGGGCACCACAGTGGCGCAGCAGGTAGTGTCGCAGTCACACAGCTCACACAGCTCTGAGAGCTCTCACAACCTGGAGGTTGTTGGTTCGATTTCCACTCCGGGTGTCTGTGAGGAGTGTGGTGTGTTCTCCCTGTGTCTGGGTGGGTTTCCTCCGGGTGACTGTCTGTGAGGAGTTGGTGTGTTCTCCCTGTGTCTGGATGGGTTTCCTCCGGGTGACTGTCTGTGAGGAGTGTGGTGTGTTCTCCCTGTGTCTGGGTGGGTTTCCTCCGGGTGACTGTTTGTGAGGAGTTGGTGTGTTCTCCCTGTGTCCGCGTGGGTTTCCTCCGGATGACTGTCTGTGAGGAGTTGGTGTGTTCTCCCTGTGTCTGGGTGGGTTTCCTCCGGGTGACTGTCTGTGAGGAGTTGGTGTGTTCTCCCTGTGTCCGCGTGGGTTTCCTCCGGATGACTGTCTGTGAGGAGTTGGTGTGTTCTCCCTGTGTCTGCGTGGGTTTCCTCCGGATGACTGTCTGTGAGGAGGTGCTCCGGTTTCCTCCCACAGTCCAAAAACACACGTTGGTAGGTTGATTGGTGACTCAAAAGTGACCGTAGGTGTGTGAGTGTGTGTTGCCCTGTGAACCTCTAGGGTGTATTCCTGCGCCCAATGATTCCAGGTGACCCTGAATTGGATAAGCGGTTTCAGATAATGGATGGATGGATAAAACAGGGTAACACACAACAGCAGTTTGATGGCTAGCTAGTCACTAGCACCAAACAGTCTTTATCAACATGGCACCAGTGCATTTTCGAGTGTGAGACATCACATTAACAGTATTAAATTATTCAATAGTATTGTGCTCAACTTCAGAAGCCAGTGAATCAGAGTTAACCCGTTTTTGTTTCCACGGGGTGTGTTTTTGTTGTAGCACCATTTGATTAACTCACATTTAAGCCCCACACAGTGACCGGTTATTCTTTATGTCAGTCTGTTATTTTGGCATGTTTTTGATTTATGTCAGAGCAGTAACAGAGCCACAGTGATACACAGAAGTGCATATACCAGTCAATGAAACTGGCAGTGAGGCCAGAATAACGCACTGATTGTATCCTTTCTGTCTACTTCTGAGTGGAGTATCTGTAGCTAATGCCACTTTCAAGTTCAACTTGGGTGGTAGCTTCCTCTGAGGTCCAACTCGTCCCCACGATTTGGATGCATTGTGGTAAGTAAAAAAAAAGTAATATTAATAAACATGGATGATCTCAAGATATGTTTTGTCATGTCATGTGGATTTCAGCTTTGCTATGGGTGCTTTTGAACACACATATAACACAACAAAATGTTCATTGTGGATGTTTAAAAATGACATTACTATTAGAATTAAGTAATTGTACATTATTTTTTGACATTTTACTGTGTCCCCGACATCTGCTTCCAACTTCCAAGGGTGTTCATGTGGTTTCCGATAAAACCAATACCACTTGAATGCAGCATGAGCCTACACACGGCCAAGTCAACAACATTCATTCAAGCAGGGAAACAGCCGAAGAGGTTGGAAGAAAAATCCAAGTTCAAGGGAGTTTCACTCAAACCTGGTAAGAAGATGAAAAAGAAGTTCAGCTTGTGCCTGCAGCTTCTACACCACTTAGTTTACGCTGGGTCACCTGGGTGACTTGTTGTTTCAGCCTCTCAGTTCTGTAGCACTGCCCTGGCGATCAGGCGGTTGGAAACATTACCCACAAGACACTGGTGGAGCACTTGATCAAAGCATTTGTACAAATGTAAAAGTACAAAGCTCTGACTGTCAATAATAATAATAATCCTCAAAAGAAAGATTAAGATTTGGCTGAGCTTTAGGGTTAGATTTCAAGAAATCGAATTCAGGTTCAGTTCCGTGGGTTTTGTCAAAAGTAAAAGTCCAATGCTAAGCTTGGATTAAAATTAGGATTAAGATATGGCTGATGTTTATGGTTAGATTTCATGAAATCGAATTCAGGTTCAGTTCAGTGGGTTTTGTCAAAAGTAAAAGTCCAATGCTAAGCTTGGATTAAAATTAGGATTAAGATTTGGCTGAGGTTTATGGTTAGATTTCATGAAATCGAATTCAGGTTCAGTTCAGTGGGTTTTGTCAAAAGTAAAAATCCAATGCTAAGCTTGGATTAAAATTAGGATTAAGATTTGGCTGAGGTTTATGGTTAGATTTCATGAAATTGAATTCAGGTTCAGTTCAGTGGGTTTTGTCAAAAGTAAAAGTCCAATGCTAAACTTGGATTAAAATTAGGATTAAGATTTGGCTGAGGTTTATGGTTAGATTTCATGAAATCGAATTCAGGTTCAGTTCAGTGGGTTTTGTCAAAAGTAAAAATCCAATGCTAAGCTTGGATTAAAATTAGGATTAAGATTTGGCTGAGGTTTATGGTTAGATTTCATGAAATTGAATTCAGGTTCAGTTCAGTGGGTTTTGTCAAAAGTAAAAGTCCAATGCTAAACTTGGATTAAAATTAGGATTAAGATTTGGCTGAGGTTTATGGTTAGATTTCATGAAATCGAATTCAGGTTCAGTTCAGTGGGTTTTGTCAAAAGTAAAAATCCAATGCTAAGCTTGGATTAAAATTAGGATTAAGATTTGGCTGAGGTTTATGGTTAGATTTCATGAAATCGAATTCAGGTTCAGTTCAGTGGGTTTTGTCAAAAGTAAAAATCCAATGCTAAGCTTGGATTAAAATTAGGATTAAGATTTGGCTGAGGTTTATGGTTAGATTTCATGAAATTGAATTCAGGTTCAGTTCAGTGGGTTTTGTCAAAAGTAAAAGTCCAATGCTAAACTTGGATTAAAATTAGGATTAAGATTTGGCTGAGGTTTATGGTTAGATTTCATGAAATCGAATTCAGGTTCAGTTCAGTGGGTTTTGTCAAAAGTAAAAATCCAATGCTAAGCTTGGATTAAAATTAGGATTAAGATTTGGCTGAGGTTTATGGTTAGATTTCATGAAATCGAATTCAGGTTCAGTTCAGTGGGTTTTGTCAAAAGTAAAAGTCCAATGCTAAGCTTGGATTAAAATTAGGATTAAGATTTGGCTGAGGTTTATGGTTAGATTTCATGAAATTGAATTCAGGTTCAGTTCAGTGGGTTTTGTCAAAAGTAAAAGTCCAATGCTAAACTTGGATTAAAATTAGGATTAAGATTTGGCTGAGGTTTATGGTTAGATTTCATGAAATCGAATTCAGGTTCAGTTCAGTGGGTTTTGTCAAAAGTAAAAATCCAATGCTAAGCTTGGATTAAAATTAGGATTAAGATTTGGCTGAGGTTTATGGTTAGATTTCATGAAATTGAATTCAGGTTCAGTTCAGTGGGTTTTGTCAAAAGTAAAAGTCCAATGCTAAACTTGGATTAAAATTAGGATTAAGATTTGGCTGAGGTTTATGGTTAGATTTCATGAAATCGAATTCAGGTTCAGTTCAGTGGGTTTTGTCAAAAGTAAAAATCCAATGCTAAGCTTGGATTAAAATTAGGATTAAGATTTGGCTGAGGTTTATGGTTAGATTTCATGAAATCGAATTCAGGTTCAGTTCAGTGGGTTTTGTCAAAAGTAAAAATCCAATGCTAAGCTTGGATTAAAATTAGGATTAAGATTTGGCTGAGGTTTATGGTTAGATTTCATGAAATTGAATTCAGGTTCAGTTCAGTGGGTTTTGTCAAAAGTAAAAGTCCAATGCTAAACTTGGATTAAAATTAGGATTAAGATTTGGCTGAGGTTTATGGTTAGATTTCATGAAATCGAATTCAGGTTCAGTTCAGTGGGTTTTGTCAAAAGTAAAAATCCAATGCTAAGCTTGGATTAAAATTAGGATTAAGATTTGGCTGAGGTTTATGGTTAGATTTCATGAAATCGAATTCAGGTTCAGTTCAGTGGGTTTTGTCAAAAGTAAAAGTCCAATGCTAAACTTGGATTAAAATTAGGATTAAGATTTGGCTGAGGTTTATGGTTAGATTTCATGAAATCGAATTCAGGTTCAGTTCAGTGGGTTTTGTCAAAAGTAAAAATCCAATGCTAAGCTTGGATTAAAATTAGGATTAAGATTTGGCTGAGGTTTATGGTTAGATTTCATGAAATCGAATTCAGGTTCAGTTCCGTGGGTTTTGTCAAAAGTAAAAATCCAATGCTAAGCTTGGATTAAAATTAGGATTAAGATTTGGCTGAGGTTTATGGTTAGATTTCATGAAATCGAACTCAGGTTCAGTTCAGTGGGTTTTGTCAAAAGTAAAAATCCAATGCTAAGCTTGGATCAAAATTAGGATTAAGATTTGGCTGAGGTTTATGGTTAGATTTCATGAAATCGAATTCAGGTTCAGTTCAGTGGGTTTTGGGTAAGAAACGAAATGTCCGACACAGCATCTAAAATGGACTCTCGTATTAAAACCTTAACATAATTCTGAAACAAACTAAAATTAATTAATTGAACTCACTCAAAAAACGGAACAGTAAACGGGTCTTGGGTATAATGGCTGACAGTGTCTGAGAGGATTGGTGGACATTTCAGAATAACAGAGTTTTACCCTTCCAACTCGACAATGTTTCCTCTTTTGTCAGAGCCTCAGAGAACTGAGTAGTATTCACTGAGCCTTTTTTTAGAGCCAAGGCCAAATAACATCACACCATTCAACACTATCACTCCATTCAATGACGAGTTGGGGAAAAAAGTCTCCTTCACTCTGTGGTTAATTGCTTTAAAAATAGCGTAACCACAGGAGTATATATATATATATATATATATATATATATATATATATATATATATATATATATATATATATGGGCTGTGTAAGGCATTCATAGCAGGAAAAACTGAACTGTTCTTCCTCAGAGAAAACACAGGTTATTCTTTGTCCCCAGTAAGAACCAGAGATGTGTGAGAACTAGTTAATTTTACTCGACTAAATGTGCTGAGAGATCTGCTGGTGTATATTTGTGAGATATTTTATTTTTTCTCCATTCCATTTCATTCCATCATATTTTGTCACTACTTCCTTTGTGTAAATTGATAGTCGGTTGATGCTGTGATGCTTTGTGATTGGTCACCACTTAGAGCTTAAATTTTTTTTCTTTATTTTTTTACTTTAGAAAAGAAAGAATAGAGTGGTACACACCTAATTTCTTGTCGTTATAGATGACGGATATGTTAATTTGAATATTCAGGACCTGTTAGGGTTTCATGCCTATGGCCTAGGGCCTAGTGAATATGTAACATGAGAAACACCTGGGGGATGATTACAGGGCAAAGCTAAAAACAAGACAAAGGTGAACAGGATAAGGAGGCGGAGCTAAGGGCAGCATAAAGCAAAACTGGAGAAGAGCATAAAGAGGGTGAAGTATCACTGAGGAAACCATGAAATTCCTATAGTGATTTTCATTTAATGTATAATGAGAATGTTCATGTGTTGTATATTTTCCAAACATTAAGTACCTCGCTTATATGCAACATTATGCAAATGTTTCTGATCTTGCAAAATGCAAATACACAACGTAATGTGTCTTCTGCATTTAAACCCATTCCCAAAGTGGCATGCTGCCATCACCCTGTGCCCTGGGAGCTGTTGGGGTTAGGTGCCTTACTCAAGGGCACTTCAGCAGTGCGCTGAGGGGGAACAGCGCTGTTCCTTTACTCCCACTGCCCCACATTTTTCTTGCTGACTGTGGGAATTGAACCAACAACCTTCCAGGCCTTAGCCCTGTTCTCTAACATTAGGCCAGGGCTGCCACACACTTCTTAACATTACAAAGACTTGCTCCAAGAAGTCAAGTGTTTAACCTAGCTGACTTTACTGCAAAAAATGAGGTCTAAGCAAGTAAAATTGACTTAAATCTAGTCTAAACATCTAGTGTTACTCATGTGGAAATTGTTGTAAGAATATAATAAGATTATTCAACTTATTTTACCTGTTTTAAATAGCTTTATCTACAGGAAGTGTCTTATTCCATTGGCAGATATTTTTCTTAATTCAAAAATTAACATAAAATGATGCAAACAGAACAGAAAAGAAGCAAAAATATCTGCCGATGGAAGACACTTTCTGTAGATAAAATTTCTTAAAACAGGTAAAAATAAGTTAGAAATAAGTTGAATAATCTTATGACAAATGAGTAATATATAGATATTTAGACTAGATTTAAGTAAATTTTACTTGCTTAGACTTCATTTTTTGCCATGTTGTCTTCTGTACCTGCATTTATACTGCTCAAAAAAATAAAGGGAACACTAAGATAACACCTCCTAGATCTCAGTGAATTAAATATTCCTGTTGAATATCTTTATTCATTACATAGTGGAATGTGTTGAGGACAAAATAACAAAAATTATCAATGTACAACAAAATGGAGGTCTGGATTTGGAATCATACTCAAAACAAAAGTGGAAAATCAAATTCCAGGCTGATGCAACTTCCTCAGGACAAGTATGACCTCCCTACCACGCCTGGGCATGCTCCTGATGAGATGGCAGATGTTCTCCTGAGGGATCTCCTCCCAGACCTTGATTAAAGCATCAGTCAACTCCTGGACAGTGTGTGGTGCAACGTGGCGTTGGTGGATGGAACGAGACACGATGTCCCAGATGTGTTCGATTGGGTTCACATCTGGGGAAGGGGCAGGCCAGTCCATACCATCAGTGCCTTCATCATGCCTGAACCACTGACACACTTCAGCCACGCGAGGCCTTCTCCTCCATGCTCTGGACACTGTGCTGACAGACACAGCAGACTTTCTTGCCACAGCTCGCATTGATGTGCCGTCCTGGTTGAGCTGCTCTATCTGAGCCACCTCTGTGGGTTATAGACACCGCCTCATGCTTCCTCTAGGGGTGAGAGCACTGACAAAATGCGAAAATTATCAAAATATCAGCCAGAAAGGGTGAGAACAGAGAAATGGTCTGTGGTCACCACCTGCAAAACCACACCTTTATAGCGGTTGTCTTACCAATTGCCTCTCATTTCTGCCTGTTGTCTGTTCCATTTGCACAAGCGCAGGTGAAACTGATTCACAATCCGTGTTGCTTCCAGCTGGAGCGGCTGATTTCACAGAAGTGTGATTGACTTGAGATTACATTGTGTTGTTTAAGTATTCCCTTTATTTTGAGCCGTGTATTTACACAAGCCTCACTTTTCCACAAATGAAGCTGGATGTCTGGTTCAGGGGCAGCACAGTGGTGCTGCAGGTTAGTGTAGCAGGGGACCTGGAGGTTGTGGGTTCAAGTCCCGCTCCGGGTGACTGTCTGTGAGGAGTGTGGTGTGTTCTCTCTGTGTCTGTGTGGGTTTCCTCCGGGTGACTATCTGTGAGGAGTGTGGTGTGTTCTCCCCGTGTATGTGTGGGTTTCCTCCGGGTGACTGTCTGTGAGGAGTGTGGTGTGTTCTCCCTGTGTCTGCGTGGGTTTACTCCGGGTGACTATCTGTGAGGAGTGTGGTGTGTTCTCCCTGTGTCTGCGTGGGTTTCCTCCGGGTGACTGTCTGTGAGGAGTGTGGTGTGTTCTCCCTGTGTCTGCGTGGGTTTCCTCCGGGTGACTGTCTGTGAGGAGTGTGGTGTGTTCTCCCTGTGTCTGCGTGGGTTTCCTCCGGGTGCTCCGGTTTCCTCCCACAGTCCAAAAACACACGTTGGTAGGTGGATTGCTGACTCAAAAGTGTCCGTAGGTGTGTGTGTGTGTGTTGCCCTGTGAAGGACTGGCGCCCCCTCCATGGTGTATTCCCGCCTTGCGCCCAATGATTCCAGGTAGGATCCGGACACACAACAGATCTTAAGCGTTAACAACTGTTCTTTAGCTTAGCTAACTAGCTCAACCACAAAACTAAGTTATAAATGAAATATTTAGGGAAAGGGAGGAAGGAGTGTAAAGAACTTAAAGCAGAAATGCATATAACTCCTTTCCTTGCTCACCTTTTATATTTACTGTGTTTAAAAGCTCTTTGTTTTCTGTGATTGTGTTGTTGAAAGTTTAGCCATTAGCAAAGAGCTGTGTTTCACAGAGAGGAATAATATTTACAATAGTTTTATCTGTGTGCAAATATAAAGCTAGCAGTCTTATTTCAATACATGTCTGTGCCAGTGTTTATTGAACATTTTCAAACAATATTAACTGTGGTTCAGTACTGCAGAAACTGCACTATGTAACGTTTAAAGGAGGGTTGGATGGGATGCTAACACTTTTGACCACAACGCTAGCATGCCCCTCAGTCTCAGTTAGCGCAGGAATTAACCATTAAACATGATATCACTGAAGACACAGGAGCCAGGTTGGAAGGGGTTTATTAGAGCGCTTTATAAGCTTCATGGACTTGGTTGATCTCTGAAGTAAAGAGAGTTTGCAGCGCCATGATTTAAAGCCAAGTCCCTTCTGCACACTCTGAAGTTCTCTGTGCACTGAGGAGTGTTTCCGTTTTGTTTTTTGGAGCGCTGCGAAACGAGGGCACTTAGGAACCGCCTCGCTGCCATCAGAGATACAAATTATTGAAGAACTAACACATAATAATCCCAGCAGAGATCCAAACCAGATCAAAAACTCAGTTTCAGTGTCGGAGGAGGAGGTGAGCACAGTCCTCCTCATTAAAGGAACACTTCAGCCTTTCACTGCAATAAAGGGGCTCTTATTCAGTTCAGTTGTCTCATATGTAGTCGATACATGTCATATTTCTCATTAAGAGAAATAGTTTACAAAGGGATCTGTTGTAGAAAAACTTGTTCGGTACATATTCAGCCTATCAAACAAGACACTGCGAAACCACACCCCCATCTGAGTCTCTCCAATCACAGCGCTGGACCCGTGTTTATGTGAGAACTCAAAGACAAGGTTAAATGCAACAAGACACAATGAGCGCTGAGTAAAAACTGGAGTAGAAAGAAAACCTAGCGAAAACGGCTAAAAACCAGAGCTTCTGCTCCTCACTGCTGTGCGCTCAGGGTCTGGGTGAACAGTGAGCGGCTCATTATCACTTAAAGGAACAGGCGCTGAAAGCAGCTGTCCTAACAGGGCTGTTAAGACAGGGGGGAGAACGCTGCTGTGGGGGTTGATCCTTGTGGTATTTTGAACAAAGCTGATAAGGACCCAGAACAGTTCCCCAGTTTATAAAGACACAGTGTAGATGCTGAAACTATGGTCCCGAGTGTTGTATTCATGATGGAGCTGACCTCTTTGAAGATGTATTGAAAAGCTCAAGGTAGGAATATTTTCCAGTGTCCAGAAAGACCTTGGTGGTCTTTAATTGGGTCATTGGCTTGTCTCTAATTTCTGACTCTGATTGCAGGCGCGCTCGTCTTTTTTTATTCTTATTTTCTTCTTCTTCAATTAATCAGTGTATTGTGTGTGTGTGTGTGTGTGTGAGAGAGAGAGAGTTTTGTCATCCCCTGTGGCCGGCACTTGCTACGCCTCTCCTTCAACCTTCACGCTTCCTTTGTTCTCACATTTCTGATTTCTTCACGCGACAGGAGCGTGAGATAGTGAGCTCCCGGAAAAAAAGACGGCAAGTCCCAGTAGGAGAGAGTGTCCGCTGCTTTTTTTTTTTGAGGAGGGAACTGAGGAATGTTATCCTCTCTCTCTCTCTCTCTCTCTCTCTCTCTCTCTCTCTCTCTATCTCATGCTCTCTCTCCTGAGGCATTTCCCCAAGTAATGAAATGCAGGAGAGTGCTGCTCAGCCATTAGAGTAACAGGCAGCTCACCAGGTAACAGATGTCGGAGGAAAAGCTGAGCCCTGAGCTCTGGGTTTATTAGTTGTTTCGCCAGGGGCCCGAGGGAGAAAGACTTCGATTTTTTTTGGGGTTGGGGTTGGGGTTGGTGGGAGGGGAGTAGGGAGATGAACATGAAGAGCTTGGTAGTGGGATCATGGATAGAAAGTGGAAGCAGAAGCTAACAGAGAGCTAACGCTAACGATTCAGTTACAGGACAACACCTGGTGTGTTGTTTTATCACAATTTGTCATTTCAGCTGGAAGCAACAGACAAAAGAAGCTTAGACTCCAGGGGATTTAAAAAGAGGAACCTTAGAGCTCCACTTACCAGAAGGGCCAGAGAGGTCAAAAGACTGTGAGGTCACAAGACTGAGACAAACAAACTCAAGGCCTATTTTTCAGGTCGTTTTTTAAATGAATGATTTCCAATGTTGACGTAAAGGGCACTCCATTTTAGTTGACGTAATGTTAGCCTACCTCTGTCAGTTTGCTAATACACTCTTTAAAATAAAGGGGCTACACAGGGTTCTTTGAGCGATGCCAACGAAAAAACACTTATTGGTTCCATGAAGAACCAGTTTTTTAATGTGATTAGTGAGTGTGAACATTTTAAAGGTTTAAATATCCATCATTTTTACACATTTAAACATAATAGCAACCATGGTACTCTATGGAACCAACAGTGGCTCTTCTATGACATCACTCAATTAACCCTTTGTAGGTTTTTTTTTTTTTAAAGAGTGCAGCTTTGGACCAGGCCAAACTGTCAAACGAACCTCTGCTGTGATGTCTTTGTTGTGATGGATGTCGTTTTCCAAGCTGTTATTTCACCTCAAGGACTGAAAGGAGATTGTGTAAATAATTGCATATAGGTTCAGACACTGACTGGAGACCACACTGTTTTACTGGATTAGCAATTTCCTTTCACTTGCTCCTCATCAGTTTCAAATTGTATTGTATTGAGGGTTGTATTGGATCAGCTGAGACATGTTTTGAACCTGACGCTTGTTCCTTTAGTTTCAGGTCATCTTTACAGTACAGACATGAGACATGAGGTGGTGGTAGAGTAGGGGGCGCTACTGAGTTCATCGACAAGCTTGATGTTAGCCAGTGGATGGCGTGTAAATTTACAAACGCTGGAGAGTCACTTAAAACCTAAAGAAGATGAGTATAAAGATAAATGTATAGATAAATGTTCACAGTTGCCCAAAGTACATCTGAAAAAAAAAAGATTTCCTCCATTGG